>NC_134896.1:54195393-54220393 GCF_041734735.1 Babylonia areolata
CCAACACCTCACAACCACCCACCCCACACAGCCCACAACAACCAACACCTCACAACCACCCACCCCACACAGCCCACAACAACCAACACCTCACAACCACCCACCCCACACAGCCCACAACAACCAACACCTCACAACCACCCACCCCGCACACCCCACAACAACCAACACCTCACAACCCCCCACCCCGCACACACCTCAACTACCAACACCTCACAACCCCCCACCCCGCACACACCTCAACTACCAACACCTCACAACCCCCCCCCCCCCCCCCACACACTCACCACAACTACCAACACCTCACAACCACCCGCCCACACACACCACAAGAACCAACACCTCACAACCACCCACACCCCCACACACCACAACTACCAACACCTCACAACCACCCACACAACCACCCAACCAACAACAGCCAGCCAGCCATGACAATGCCAGACACTCCACTGACAGGGACGTCAGTGTTGAAGGAAGATTTCCATCCCTGCTGCCGCCGCCAACACCCACACAACCACACCACCACCACCACCAACACACACACACACACACACACACACACACACACACACAACCACACCTACACCCACACGGCAACCCATACCCAAACAACCTCCCAAACGACCACCCTCACAACCACATCCGCACACCCATCAATACCCTCACAACCACCTCCACACAACCACCAATATTCTAACAACCACCCACACCACAGGAGCACGCACACAACCACACCCACACGCCCACCACCACCACCACCACCCACACAACCACCCACACATAACCACCTACACCCACACATCCACCACCACCACCAACACCCACACAACCACACAAAACCACACATAACCACCAACACCCACACAACCACACAAAACCACACATAACTACCAACACCCACACAACCACACAACACCCACACAACCACACAAAACCACACATAACTACCAACACCCACACAACCACACAAAACCACACATAACTACCAACACCCACACAACCACACAAAACCACACATAACCACCAACACCCACACAACCACACAAAACCACACATAACCACCAACACTCACACACAACCACCAACACCCACACACAACCACCAACACCCACACAACCACACAAAACCACACACAACCACCAACACCCACACACAACCACCAACACCCACACAACCACCAACACCCACACACAACCACCAACACCCCCACCACAACCACCACCACCCCCACATCCCCAACACAACCACCAACACCCACCCACACCAACCACCCAATCACACGGGCACCCACACCAACCGCGCCAACAAACACTCCACTGACTGGGAAGTCCGTGTTGAAGGAGGTGTTCCATCCCTGCTGTCTCCGGGTCAGGTTGTACTCCCCGTCCCTCAGCACGGAGCTGGCTTGCAGGACGTCCCTCAGCTCCAGGGCCTGAAGACGTGCCGCACGGCCCGCCCCGTACAGCTGCCTCTGCCGCTCCGCCTCCCCGGTCATTCTTCACCTGGGTGCTCTGCTGGTGCTGCACAGCACGTGGCACACAGAAGGTGTGTGTGTGTGTTCATAAAGGAGGTGTCACAGGAGGTGTATGCCACGGGACGTGTGTGCCACAGGAGGTGTCATAAAGGAGGTGTGTGTGTAAAGGACGTGTGTGTCACAGGAGGTGTGTGTCACAGGACGTGTGTGTCACAGGAGGTGTCATAAAGGTGTGTGTAAAGGACGTGTGTGTCACAGGAGGTGTATGCCACAGGAGGTGTGTGTCACAGGAGGTGTCAAAGGAGGTGTCTCTTAAATGAGGTGTCAAAAGAGGTGTATGGCAAAAGAGGTGTCACATGACGTGTCAAAGGAAGTGTTACAGGACATGTCAAAGGACGTGTCAAAGGAGGTGTTACAGGACGTGTCAAAGGACGTGTCAAAGGAGATGTTACAGGACGTGTCAAAGGATGTGTTACGGAACGTGTCAAAGGATGTGTTACAGGACGTGTCAAAGGACGTGTCAAAGGAGGTGTTACGGGACGTGTCAAAGGAGGTGTCGAAGGATATGTTACAGGACGTGTCAAAGGAAGTGTCAAAGGAGGTGTTACAGAACGTGTCAAAGGAGGTGTTACGGGACGTGTCAAAAGAGGTGTTACAGGACGTGTCAAAGGAGGTGTTACGGGACGTGTCAAAGGAGGTGTTACAGGACGTGTCAAAGGACGTGTCAAAGGAGGTGTTACGGGACGTGTCAAAGGAGGTGTTACGGGACGTGTCAAAGGAGGTGTTACAGGACGTGTCAAAGGAGGTGTTACAGGACGTGTCAAAGGAGGTGTTACAGGACGTGTCAAAGGACGTGTCAAAGGACGTGTCAAAGGAGGTGTTACGGGACGTGTCAAAGGAGGTGTTACAGGACGTGTCAAAGGACGTGTCAAAGGACGTGTCAAAGGATGTGTTACGGGACGTGTCAAAGGATGTGTTACAGGACGTGTCAAAGGAGGTGTTACAGGACGTGTCAAAGGACGTGTTACGGGACGTGTCAAAGGAGGTGTTACAGGACGTGTCAAAGGAGGTGTTACAGGACGTGTCAAAGGAGGTGTTACAGGACGTGTCAAAGGACGTGTCAAAGGAGGTGTTACAGGACGTGTCAAAGGAGGTGTTACAGGACGTGTCAAAGGAGGTGTCTGTCACATGAGATGTAACAGGAGGCGTCAAAGGAGGTGTCACAGGACATGTCATTGTATATGACATAAACAGATATGACATTCTGACATTGCTGCCGACCGAACAGGGTCATACCAGGATTGCCCAACAACATAAAAACAACAACAACAAAAAACAACTAACTAACTAAATAAATAAAATATATTCAACTGTAGCAAAACATAAAACTTTGTCACACATCTCAACCCGTACCTTCGTAACAAAAGGGAGTTTCCTGCATGAAGAAACGAACGATGGGTCCTTTTTTTCCATTAATCAATCAATCAAACTGAACACAACTCAAGTTTTCCATCGGCGACAGATGTTGTGTGGAAAGCGTGTTCTTGAATCAACCCGCGAGTGTCCACGCAACAAACGCAACGAGCACCTTCATCCATTTTCTCCCCCTCCACTAGACCTTGAGTGGTGGTCTGGACGCAGCATGCACTTAGCGCACGTAAAAGAACCCACGGCAACAAAAGGGTTGTTCCTGGCAAAATTCTGTAGAAAAATCCACTGCGATAGGAAAAACAAATAAAACTGCACACAGGAAAAAAAAAAAAAAAAAAAAGGGTAGCGCTGTCGTATAGCGACGCGCTCTCCCTGTGGAGAGCAGCCCCGAGTTTCACACAGAGAAATCTGTTGTGATAAAAAGAAATACAAATACAAACACAAATGCAAAATCCATTTAAATGTTCGACGCAGACAGTGAGGGTGGTGTGGTTGTGAAAAGTTGGACTTGTGGAAGTGTTGATCTGTTGTTTCGGAAGGTTTGGCGTGTTGACGACGACCCGTTTTCTATCAAGATTGAGTGCTGGTTGATTGTGTGTATAAGGTTCCACGCCGCTTCTCTTTAACTCACTCAGTACGGCCAGTCCTCTCTTCTCCTCTACACAGACCCCTCGGATGTCCAGTGGGTGTCTGAATGACCCAATCTTTAGCTTCCGTCGTCAGAATTGTGGTATTCTTTGTCAACATTCACCTCTTCAGTATAAGAGCCTTCCGCTTGTAATATTTTGATGGTGGTAATTGGGGTGAAACGCTGTTAACGTCGTATCTTTCGCCGTTCGTATGGAAAGAGTAAGACTCATTACTGGCTGAATGTCTACGCACAGGTGCAGATGTGTTCCATCGCTATAAGGTCGGCTGTGTTGCAGAGACGATTCAGAGTGCGTGACCATCTGACCTGTCCATCAGTGGTGAATTATTCAACGCGGGGTTCTCTGCTCAGGACAGAGTACATTGAACAGACACTGACCACTACTGTCTGCCATGTGTTCCGGTCAGTTGGAGTTTCTAGCACCTCTGTACTTCTCTCTCTCTCTCTCTTTCTCTCTCTCTCTCTCCCCTCCTCTCTCTCTCTCTCTCTGTCTCTCTCTCTCGTTCTCCCACTCTCTCTCTATTTCTCTCTCATGTTCTTCTTCTTCTTCTTCGTTCGTGGGCTGCAACTCCCACGTTCATTCGTATGTACACGAGCGGGCTTTTACGTGTATGACCGTTTTTACCCCGCCATGTACGCAGCCATACTCCGTTTTCGGGGGTTCTCCCCTGTTCAAATTTAAGGATTCCCCTATTAGCACACTTGCTGAAAAATGACAATAGCATCGTGGCAAGAGATGTAGGACTGTTTATTTTCTGTGCTTTACAACGGAGAGCAGAGAACTCCCAGTCTTGGATGAAAGACACGTTTCTGAAGTACCCTTAGACGGGTGCTATAGCCTAGTGGTTAAGCGTTGGACTTACAATCTATGGGTCGGGGGTTCGAATCACGGTGACGGCGCCTGGAGGGTAAAGGGTGGAGATTTTTCCGATCTCCCAGGTCAACATATGTGCAGACCTGCTAGTGCCTGAACCCCCTTCGTGTGTGTACGCAAGCAGAAGATCAAATACGCGCGTTAAAGATACTGTAATCCATGTCAGCGTTCGGTGGGTTATGGAAACAAGAATATACCCAGCATGCACACCCCCGATAAAACGGAAAAAACGGTCATACACGTAAAAGCACACTGGTGTACATACGAGTGAACGTGGGAGTTGCAGCCCACGAACGAAGAAGAAGAAGAAGAAGAAGAAGAAGAAGAAGAAGAAGAAGAAGAAGAAGAAGAAATGAATGACCCTTAGCTTGTTATTTAGTTTGCTAATGTTATCTGTTTTTTCTTTCTAAATTTTGTTGTCCATCCGGCTCAAGGTTTTAGTTTCGTGTGTGTGTGTGTGCGTGTGTGTGTGTGTGTGTGTGTGTGTGTGTGTGTGTGTGTGTGTGTGTGTGTGTGTGTGTGTGTGTGTGTGTGAGAGTGAGTGAGTGAGTGAGTGAGTGAGTGAGTGTGTGTTTGTGAGTGTGTGTGTGTGTGTGTGTGTGTGTGTGTGTGCGTGCGTGCGTGCGTGCAAGCGTGTGTGTGTGTGTGTGTGTGTGTGTGTGTGTGTGTGTGTGTGTGCGCGTGATTGTGAGAGTTTGTGTGTGTATGTGTGTGTATCTGTATGTGTATGTGTGTATGGGAGAGAGAGAGAATGAGAGAGAGAGAGGGGAGAGGGAGAGGAGAGAGATAGAGACAGACAGAACATGAGAGAAAGAGAGGAAAGAAAGAGAAGGTAGATATATAGACAGAAGATAGACTATACATGGATACATACATGGAGAGAGAGAGAGAGAGAGAGAGAGAGAGGGAGAGAGAGAGAGAGAGAGAGAGAGAGAGAGAGAGAGAGAGAGAGAGAGAGAGAGAGAGAGATCCAACAAAACCATCCCTCCAACAAGAAAAAACAATCCAATGTTGTCGCTTGACAATGAGACATTTACAACAGATAGCTAACTTACCGTGAAAGGACAAATGGACTCCTTCACAACACACCACAACACCACACCACACCACACCACACCACACCCCAACACAACACAACAGTCCCAGACGCGTAAAACCAATCCACACACACACACACACACAAAGAATCTGCTCCAGAACTATTCCACACTAAGGCCCAGACTTTTCTGCCAACTCACCAAAGCTAATTCCTTCTGAACTTGGGGTCCACAACACTTTGCCAACTATCTCGCGTGTGCATTATTTTCTTTCTTTTTTCTTTCTTTCTGCTTTTCTTTCTGTCTTTCTTTTGTAACTGATTGGGTGAACTGTTCGCGTGCACGTTTCTTTCCTTCCTTCTTTCTTTCTTTCTTTCCCCCCTTGTATTTCTTCCTTTTCTTTTTTTTTTTTTTTAGGTAACTGATTAGTGAACTGGCTCCAAACAAAAGCACAAAAGCCCTACACCCTCAATGCAAGAACGACCAAAACCTTATCAGATAGTCGTCATTGACACGCGCAGTGTGTGTGTGTGTTCGTAACACGCAAGCGCTGGGTGGTTGCGATTAACAGATTAAAGATGGCCATAGTTTGAGCTAGTAAGAGGTAAGTGGAGGGGGGTGGTGGGGGGTGGGGTGGGGGATAGGGGGTGGGGGTGGGGGAGTAAGTCTTGTACTTCGCTACACTACACTGCACCTGTGGGACTTGATTTTTTTTTTTTTTTTTTTTTTACATGCTGGTGAGCGTGTGCCATTTTTAACTCTTTCCATACGAACGGCGAAAGAGACGACGTCAACAGCGTTTCACCCCAATTACCATCATCAAAATATTACAAGCGGAACGCTCTTATAATGAAGAGGTGAATGTTGACAAAGAACACCACAGTTCTGACGACGGAAGCTAAAGGTTGGGTCATTCAGACACCCACTGGACATCCGAGGGGTCTGAGTAGAGGAGAAGAGAGGACTGGCCGTACTGAGTGAGTTAAGCATGGCTCCTGCAGATTTGTCGTTTGACCGAAGGATGTTAAAACTGTGTGTTCACAGCTGGCAGGGATCACGAACACTTGGTGTGTGTCCGTGTGTGCGGTGGGTTGACGTGTGCGGACAGTGCCGTGTGTGGCTGACGTGTGCGGAGTGTGTGGTGTGTGATGGGGTTGACGTGTGCGGAGTGTGTGGTGTGTGATGGGGTTGACGTGTGCGGAGTGTGTGGTGTGTGATGGGGTTGACGTGTGCGGGTTGTGTGGTGTGTGATGGGGTTGACGTGTGCGGAGTGTGTGGTGTGTGATGGGGTTGACGTGTGCGGAGTGTGTGGTGTGTGATTGGGTTGACGTGTGCGGAGTGTGTGGTGTGTGATGGGGTTGACGTGTGCGGAGTGTGTGGTGTGTGATTGGGTTGACGTGTGCGGGGTGTGTGGTGTGTGATGGGGTTGACGTGTGTGGAGTGTGTGGTGTGTGATGGGGTTGACGTGTGCAGAGTGTGTGGTGTGTGATGGGGTTGACGTGTGCGGAGTGTGTGGTGTGTGATTGGGTTGACGTGTGCGGAGTGTGTGGTGTGTGATGGGGTTGACGTGTGCAGAGTGTGTGGTGTGTGATGGGGGTGACATGTGTGGAATGTGTGGTGTGTATAGTTGACGTGTGCGGAGTGTGTGGTGTGTATAGTTGACGTGTGCGGAGTGTGTGGTGTGTATAGTTGACGTGTGGAATGTGTGGTGTGTGGGTTTACGTGTGCGGAGTGTATAGTTGACGTGTGCGGAGTGTGTTATGTGTGGGTTTACGTGTGCGGAGTGTGTGGTGTGTATGATTGACGTGTGTGAAATGTGTGGTGTGTATAATTGACGTGTGTGGAGTGTGGGTTGGTGTATGTCAAAGAATGACACGTGTATAATTATGATAAATGATTCAGGACTCCTTCCTTCAGTTCAACGTGTTCTTTAATTACAAGTTTCCTTCAGTTAGTCATGTTTTATGTCCTTGTGACATGACAATATTTATTTGTTAGCAAATTGTTCATGGATATCTTCTTGTGATTGTTGTTGGTGCTTAAGGAGACTATTTTCATTTTATGGATAATCGCGAGTGCTGATTCATAAGTTCATTTCATCTCTATATGTTCCAGATTGTAGTACGGTCAGGGATACTTTCTTTGTAACATGGCACGTTACCAGAAGTTTTGCCTTGATAATTTTACGTAAGGTTCCACCTTTACCTTGCCTATGTCTTGTTTATAAGATGTTGAAGCAACTCATATTTCTTCCGTGATCTCTTCTGGGTTGGAGGATTGTGGCCTAATGGTCAAGACGCTTATCTGCCGGTGCTGTGTCCGCGAGGGACTGGGTTCGAATCCCGCTCTCGCCCTTTCTCCCAAGTCTGACCGGAAAATCAAAACTGAGCGTCTCGTCTTTGGGATGAGACGATGAACGGAAGTCCCGTGTGCAGCACGCACTTGGCGCACTGAAAAAGAACCCATGGCAACAAAAGTGTTGTCCTCTGGCAATATTCTGTACAATAAATCCACTCTGATAGGTAGACAAAAACATAGACATGCGCTCAAGGCCTGACAAGCGCGTTGGGTTTTGCTGTTGTCAGGCATCTGCCTAGCAGATGTGGTGTAGTGTATTGTGGATTTGTCCGAACGTAGTGACTGAGAAAACCAAACTCCGCATCTTCAACTCCAATGTGAAGTCAATTCTGCTCTATGGATGCGAGACATGGCGGACAACACAGACGATGCAGCAGAAGATTCAGACATTCTTCAACACCTGTCTGAGGCGCATCTACAAGATCCGATGGCAGGAGAAGATCCGAAACGAAGATCTGTGGGAGCGAGCGGGACAGGAACCAGTGGCCAAGCAGATACTTCGGAGGAAGTGGGGCTGGATCGGACACACCCTCAGGAAGCCAGTGTCCAGCATCACACGCCAAGCCCTGACCTGGAACCCCCAGGGAAAGAGGAAGAGAGGCCGGCCTCGCAACAGCTGGAAGCGAGATACCGAGGCAGAGCTGAAGCAGCAAGGGACCAACTGGACTGGAATGGCCAGAACAGCCCAGAACAGAGTGTGATGGCGAGGGGTCGTCGATGGCCTATGCTCCACCAGGAGCGATGGGCATAATGAATGAGTGACTGAGAAACTGAAACTGGTGTGGTTTTTCTTGCTCCTGTGTTTAGCTGGTGGTGTTGGAGTATAATGATGACTATCTGTCGATATCTGGCAGAGAGAGGACATGGGCTCTCAAGGCAATAGCAGAAGCAGCAGAAAAGAGTTCCAGCTGGATCTGGTTGAGGAGAAATTTTCCCCTACTCAAACTAGGCTTACGATGGCTCAGTGGTTAAAACGTCTGCCAGAAAAGGTGACTCAGTCCTGAAGTGGCGACCACCCTGGAGGCGCGGGTTCGAACCTGCTGAGGACCAGGAAAAAAAGAAAAAGAAAAGAAAAGGCGGCAATACAAGGGCATCCAGGAGTCATGACCTGGGTGCGGCCCGGTCCCCTTAGAGTGTAAGGAGTTCAGGGCCGAAACACTTGACTAAGGGGAGGCTTCTTCTCTGAAGACCTTGTACTGTCCAGCTCTCCCTAGAGTTTCTCACCACTGTTGAATATAATTGGCAGTGGTCACCGGATTGGACAATTGTAAGAAAACTTTCAGAACTGCCCAGCTTTCTTTTCTACGAGATTCCCCACCTTTTGTTATGAACATGTGACAGACTGAGATCAGTTCCATCACACCTTGACTGGCATGCATACTAGTCTTACGTTTCCCTCTAGAAAAATCATCAAAGCTTTGTACAAGCATCAGTTAGTACGGTCCTACATTTTAACTCACTCAGTACGGCCAGTCCTCTCTTCTCCTCTACACAGACCGCTCGGATGTCCAGTGGGTGTCTGAATGACCCAACCTTTAGCTTCCGTCGTCAGAATTGTGGTATTCTTTGTCAACATTCACCTCTTCAGTATAAGAGCCTTCCGCTTGCAATATTTTGATGATGGTAACTGGGGTGAAACGCTGTTAACGTCGTCTCTTTCGCCGTTCGTATGGAGAGAGTTAAAAGTTCCGATTCGTTGAACCATCTTTACATTGTGCGTGCAATCAAAAGAGCGCGGAAAAGAAGTGGATGGTAAGTATGTGAAGTTTCTTACTGAATGTAACCAAAAACGTTTCCTCTTCTGGCGTCACGACCCCCCCACACCCCTCTCACCACACACTTCCCCACCCATCCACCCACCCGCACACACAAACACACACATACACACACACACGCACATGCGCGCTCACCTACACACCGTGTGTGTGTGTGTGTGTGTGTGTGTGTGTGTGTGTGTGTGTGTGTGTGTGTGCGCGCGCGCGTGCGCGTGTGTGTGCGTGCGTGCATGCATATGTTTGTGTGTGTGTGTGTGTGTGTGTGTGTGTGCGCGCGCGCGCGCGTGCATGCATGCATGCATGCGTGTGTGTGTGTGTGTGTGTTGGACGTGCGTGCACGCGTGTACACCAAAGAGACCGTAAATGCGCACAGATGAGCATACTGATGAAATCACGAAACTGTATGACTGTATGTATGTGTACGTATCTGTCTGTTTGTCTGTTGTCTGTTGTCTGTCTGTCTGTCTGTCTCTCTGTCTCTCCCTCTCTCTCTCTCTCTCTCAGAAGTACTTACTGGTTTCCTTTACAAAGGGTATAACTCCAACCGGCACAAACTTCGTTGAAATGAAACACACCCCACAAAATCGACGACGTTTAACTTTGAAAGCGCCAGCAATTGTCTGTCAATCGAGACTATCGGCAGTTTTCGCTGGCCATACTTGTCGCACTGTTAATCTCTATTGTGCTCGTTCCTTGGCTACTAGGGGATTATCGGCCTGCCCTAATCCCCCCGCTAACACGTTTAAGCGATCAACATGCTAATGAGCTAGGTGGGTTCGATGTTACGCCGAGCACAGGCGCTTGATGTGGGAATGTTTTCATAGGAGCGTTGACGTAATTCTTGCTGTTGTTTTTGTTGCTTTTGCTGTGGTCTTTTTTCTTCTTCTTGTTGTTCTTAATCTTGTAATTATTTTTGGCACTCTTGGGATGTTTATTGTCGGTATTGGTTTTTGTCCTTCTAATAAGTCTTTTGTCCTTGAAGACAAAACTCAAAGCCTGTGACAAAGACATCGCTTCCTGAGAAACTGATGCCCTTGACCGCTGTCGCTGGAGGATGCTGTGCTCTAGTGGCATAAAGACGTTTGAAAACAAGAGAACGCTGGCCATCAAGGAGAAGTGTGAGCGAAGGAAGCAGGGCTCAACTTCTGGAGACGTTTTCCCTTGCAACACCTGTGGGAAGTGCTGCGCATCCAGAATCGGCCTCTTCTCCCATATGAGGACACACACCGACAGATAAGCCTGCCTGCCTACTCATCCGTCGGTCCGATGGGAGACTTCATCGTAAGTCATTTGTATCAATATCTGTATATTTCGTTCCTAATCGCGCGTTCGTATTGCTGTGCATTGCCTGGCATGGCATGGCACTACTTCACTTTCTAGCGTAACAGATTTCTGTGTGTGAATATTTTGGACAGCACTGCTCGTCACTTTTGTGCAGCGCGACTCCTGTTTTTGTTTTCATCTTGACAGACAGACAGATACGTACACATACATAGTCATACAGTTTCGTGATTTCATCAGTATGCTCATCTGGAGGAAGGTGGCAGAATGGTTAAGACGCTCAGCTGCCAATACAGAGAGTCCGTGAGGGTGTGGGTTCGAATCCCGCTCTCGCCCTTTCTCCTAAGTTTGACTGGAAAATCAAACTGAGCGTCTAGTCTTTCGGATGAGACGATAAACCGAGGTCCCGTGTGCAGCACGCACATGGCGCACTGAAAAAGAACCCATGGCAACGAGAGTGTTGTCCTCTGGCGAAATTACGTAAAATGAAATCCACTTTCATAGGTACACAAATATGTAAGCATGCACTCAAGGCCTGACTAAGCGCGTTGGGTTATGCTGCTGGTCAGGCATCTGCTCAACAGATGTGGTGTAGCGTATATGGATTTGTCCGAACGCAGTGACGCCTCCTTGAGAAAGTGAAACTGAAACTCTTTCTACAAGGGTAGGTCTATGTGGTTTACAATCAAAGGGGATTTATTTTTTAAGTAATTTCGTCAGAAACGTTGCCTTGAGTACTGGACGAGCGCTGATAGTTAATGTTACCCACGGAACCGCGGTTTAGCATCTCGTGTGCGCACGTTGTTACTCGTATTCATTGCTTTGCCGTTGTTGTTGTTGTTGTTGTTGTTGTTGTTCTTGTCCTTAAGGAATTTTACAGTCACATGCCTGTGGGTTTTTTTTTTTTTCCCCTTTTTCTTTCCCTGTTCGTTTTACTTGTCCATTTATTCTGTTTTATTTTCATGATCTTTCTTCTTTTTTTTTTTTTTTGTGGTTGTGGAGTGAGCATAGAGAGACGGGTTTTCCTATTGTGTGTTGTGTTGTTTTGTGTTGAGTTGTGGTGTGTGTGTGTGTGTGTGTGCGTGCGCATGTGTGTGTGCGCGCATGTGTGTGTGTGGTGTGTTTATGTGTGTGTTTGTGCGCGTGCAAGTGTGTGCGTGCGTGTGTATGTATGTATGTATCTGTGTGTGTGTGTGTGTGTGTGTGTGTGTGTGTGTGTGTGTGTGTGTGTGTGTGTGGTGTTTGTGCGCATGTGAGTGCGTGCGTGCGTGCATATGTATGTATGCGTGTGTGTGTGTGTGTGCGCGCGCACGCACGCACGCAAGTTTTCGCACTCACTCTCATTTGGTTTCTTTTTCTTTTTTTTCTTTTTTTAATTTTTCATTGGTGCTTTTGTGGACGGTTTGGTGTTTGAGTGCTTGTCGTACAGCATGCAGACAATACGACGTTTCAATGACCCCCCGCTGTGCGTGTGGCCTGCACCTGTTGTCCAGTCATATTCTCGTTTGCCACCTGGTCCGTCTGGCTGCCTGCCTGCCTGTTTGTCTGTCTGTCTTCCTGGCTCCCCGTTTGTCTGTCTGTCAGTGTTTGTCTGTCTGTCTGTCTACCTGGCTGTCTGTCTTCTTGGCTGGCTGTCTGTCTTCCTGGCTGTCTGTCTTCCTGGCTGTCTGTCTTCCTGGCTGTCTGTCTGTCTTCCTGGCTGTCTGTTTGTCTGTCTTCCTGGCTGTCTGTCTTCCTGGCTGTCTGTCTTCCTGGCTGTCTGTTTGTCTGTCTTCCTGGCTGTCTGTCTTCCTGGCTGTCTGTCTTCCTGGCTGTCTGTCTTCTTGGCTGTCTGTCTGTCTGTCTGTCTTCCTGGCTGTCTGTCTTCCTGGCTGTCTGTTTGTCTGTCTTCCTGGCTGGCTGTCTGTCTTCCTGGCTGTCTGTTTGTCTGTCTTCCTGGCTGTCTGTTTGTCTGTCTTCCTGGCTGGCTGTCTGTCTTCCTGGCTGGCTGTTTGTCTTCCTGGCTGTCTGTCTTCCTGGCTGCCTGTTTGTCTGTCTTCCTGGCTGTCTGTCTTCCTGGCTGTCTGTCTTCCTGGCTGTCTGTCTTCCTGGCTGGCTGTCTGTCTTCCTGGCTGGCTGTCTGTCTTCCTGTCTGTCTGTCTTCCTGGCTGTCTGTCTTCCTGTTTGTCTGTCTTCCTGGCTGTCTGTCTTCCTGTTTGTCTTTCTGGCTGTCTGTCTTCCTGGCTGTCTGTTTGTCTGTCTGCCTGTCTGCCTGCCTGCCTGTCTGTGTGTCACACTTGAAGCACACGCAGCAGGTATATGGATTGCTCGACACGCAATATTGCAGGGGGAAAAAAAACGTACACCCACACTGCACGCCATCAGTATCAACATTGTTTGTGGTGTTGGAAAGGTGGGCGTCAGTTTCCTTCCGCTGTTTTGTCGCTCTGTGTGTGTGTGTGTGTGTGTGTGTGTGTGTGTGTGTGTGTGTGTGTGTGTGTGTGTGTGTGTTATGGTGTGTGTGTGTGTGGTGTGTGTGTGTGTGTGTTATGGTGTGTGTGTGTGTGTGTGTGTTATGGTGTGTGTGTTGTGTGTTATGGGGTGTGTGTGTGTTATGGGGTGTGTGTGTGTGTGTGTGTGTGTGTGTGTGTGTGTGTGTGATTTGTGTAGGTGCGTGCGTGCATGCGTATGTGTGCCTATGTGTTTGTTAGGGAGAGACAGAAAGAGAGAGACAGACAGACAGACGACAAGTCTCGTGTGCTTATTCGTTTTTACCCAAATAAAAAAGTCAGTTCGTCCGTCCGTCCGTTCGTTCATTCAATCTTTCTTTCTTTCATTCATTCAAAGAGTGAACTGATGGATCAACCAACGAATCGGTTCATGATCAACCGGACAGTCACATTTATCAACAGCACACGTAATCAGCACAGCGAACAGTGATGTCATCGTTATCATCATCATCATCATCATCATCATTATGTTCCAGCAATGTATGTATGCTACATTTCAAGTTCGGGTAGTCAGCAGAACGAAAGCAATATTTTAAGCAAATCAAAGTAATCATTGAGAGAGAGAGAGAGAGAGAGAGAGAGAGAGAGAGAGAGAGAGAGAGAGAGAGAGAGAGAGGGAAAACAAAAAAACAAACAAAATAAAAAACAAAAAAAAACACGTCGATGGAACCGTCAGCCAAGAAACTAACAAATCATTCATTCAACTAGAAGTCATCCAGTGAAACGCGTGCTCACCAAACACCGAACCATATCATGAAATATCGCCCCAGCAAAAGTCCCGAAACGTTCCGCGTCCATCGGGACAGTGACATCACACCCACGGTGTCCAGGGCTCGGCATAGGAAGGGCGGGGCCCAGTCCTCTCCTTCCGCCGTTTTAACCCCCCCCCCCCCCTCCCCCTGAAGTCAGGTTACCCATTCACACCTGAGGAACACTGGAGTAAAGGGCCTTTCCCAAGGGACACAACACCATGCCGAAACAGGGTCCTCAAACCCTGATCACTGGTCAACACTGGATCACAAGTCCTACGACTAACGAAGTCTGCTACAGTGCCTTCCTCCCCCCCTCCCCCCGCCCCTCCACCCTCTCCCCCACCTCCACCCCCTCCCCCTCGCCCCCCCCTCCCCATTTATAACGACCAAGCCGACAGAGCAGCAAAAATGGGAGCAAAAGAATCATACAGATAGTAAAAAAAGTATATTGCCCATTGTCATACAAGGAAATAAGCAATATACTGGAAAGAGACTTTTACAGGTGCTTGAATTCAAGTCTAAAACCTCGTTAGTTGACTCTGTCTGAATTTCGTTCTCAGACTATTATCAAATTCATTACGGATCAAGTATTGTTCTAATGTCAAGTGCATATGCTTTAGTAACCTGACAATGCAGCATATAATTTTTGACTGCAGCTTGATGAAGCCTTATGTACACGAAAGTGTGTCTTCACAAGTGACTGAGAACGTTGATGTTTTTGACTTTTTGCATTCATTATCAGTTGTTTCGCTTGTCAGTTTAACGACTTCTCTTTTACGAAGTCCTTTAAGTAATTTCCTGTAACTGTATTTAGATGGGTTTTTTTCAAATTTCACCCTCATTTGCCCAGTTTCCCCCAACCCTCCATTCATTCACATCTCCCACCCCTTCTAACCGATAATACTCAAATGTATTCATAAATACTTTAACAAAATGTCTTCAATCACCGCTATGTGTGACGGGACATTAAACAAAATTCCTCCGCCTCCCCCGCCTTTTTTTAACCCTGGAAAAGACTCGTTAAAAGAAATCCCTTGGATTCACGTATCTACTAAATCCAGACGACCACGAAAAATATTCTGGTCGATTTGTAGTTGGCTGGCCCGAAGTGGACACTTCTGCAACATTTCCTTGCAGTCCATCCGCAACTTTTAGAGACACCGACACACAGGTGAAAAGAAATGAGTGACCTGATGAATGGGGCTCAGGGTCACTAATTTCCAACCCCCACCCCTTCACAAAGTTTGAAGGTTGGGTAGGGGAGGGGTTGGGGGGTGGGAGAGATTTTTAACAGTATCCAGTTTGATAAGCTTCGTTTTACACACGTGGATCAATGAATTGATAAGAAAAACGAGAAGAAGAAATGCAACAGCAACAGAGAGTCCAAGCCTTTCACGTTCTCATAGATTTTGTGAATCGCCACAAGTAAAACGTAAATATTAGAATGATAAATGAATAAATAAAACGTTCACAATCAACAAGTATAAGATATAAACGTCAGATAAATAAATAAACAAATAAAACGTTCACGATCCAAAAGTATAAGACAGAAATATCAAAATGACAAATAACAAAATAAATGATTAAATAGATAAATAAAACGTTCACAATCCACAAGTACAAGATTAGAATATTGAAATGATGAAAATAGATAGATAACTAGATACAGAGATAAATGAATAAACGAACTGATAAAATAGATAAATGAATAAATAAATAGAGAAATAAAACGTTCGCAATGTGTGTCATAGACGCCTTAGCAAGGGACATAATCTAGCCAAGTTCCGTACGGCTTGTCGTCCTTACTTCAGAACCTCCGGGCATTTCGGTGTGTTCCGTCACACGTGACGTCAGCTGGAACTTCCTGAAACGCTCACATTGGAACACCATCATTATTATATTATCTTCTGTATTTTTTTTTTTTTTTTATTCAGGAGAGAAAATGTGAGATCATGCTTTGTTGTTCCTCTTCAAAGTTTGTGTAAACCGAAGATAATTATGTTACGACATTGGTGACTATAATGGCGATGCTCGAAATTATCGTTCCCCATTGGGAAAAAAGAGTACAATAAATAACGCAACAACAGCAACACAGCACACACGCACGCACGCGCACGCACGCACGCACACTATGTACACGTATATACAGCCAGACTCCAGTCCCTCGTGTGAATTGTATCACACAGTCACAGTCACACAGGTTCCTATGGACTGGGGGCAGTCTGAGATACACATATGACGATCCCCATGAATGATACAAAGATGTACATATGACGATTCCTATGGACTGGGGGCAGTCTGAGATACACATATGACGATCCCCATGAATGATACAAAGATGTACATATGACTATCCCTATGGACTGGGGGCGGTCTGAGCTTCACACATGACGATCCCCATGAATGATACAAAGATGTACATATGACTATCCCTATGGACTGGGGGCAGTCTGAGATACACATATGACGATCCCCATGGATGATACAAAGATGTACATATGACTATCCCTATGGACTGGGGGCAGTCTGAGCTACACACATAACCATCCCCATGGATGACACACTCTCAAATGCACATATAACGATTCTCATATGTGACACAGTTTATTGTATACATATACCTATTCTAATGAATGGCGCAGTCTAAAATGTGCCTATGACTATTCACATGGACGACAAAGTCTATGGCATACTTTTGACTACTGCCATGGATGGCAAAGTCTAAGAAGTAGATGTAGGTATGCCCATGAATTTGAATAGTCCGAGATGGAGACACAGATATGACGATTTTCATGCTTTAGGACATTCTGAGACATTAGACATGGCGATTCCTATGAATGACACAGTCTTAGACGTAATATAACAGTTTACTATGAATGACACAGTCTCAGATGTACATAATGATTACCATGAACGACAGTCTACGATGTACATATAACGATTATCATGAATAACATAGTCTAAGATGTACATATAATGACTGCAATAAATGACACAATCTAAGATGTACATGTAATGATATCTATGGATGACACAATCTAAGATGTACATGTAATGATATCTATGGATGACACAATCTAAGATGTACATGTAATGATATCTATGGATGACACAATCTAAGATGTACATGTAATGATATCTATGGATGACACAATCTAAGATGTACATGTAATGATATCTATGGATGACACAATCTAAGATGTACATGTAATGATATCTATGGATGACAGTCTGAGATGTACAGAAACGAATCCCATGGATCATACAGTCTCAGATGTACACATGGCGATGTCCATTGCTTAGAACGGTCCAGATTATATATGACACTCCCCATAAATGACACACTTTAAGATACAGGTTTCTAGTTTCCGTGAATCTGGACAGTCCGAGACGGATGCATGACGATCTCCGTACATCAGGACTTTGAAGGATGTGCAGAACGTGGCGATCCCGATGAATGACACACTGTGAGATGCGCGTATGAAGATGCCCCTAAATGAGAACAGTCTAACAAGCACTAATGACTGTATGTGTTTAGAACAGTGGAGGATGTACATCTGTCGACCCCCCACGGATAACACAGTCTGACATGTACATTTACGTATGACGACCCCGATGGATGAGGACAGTCTAAGACATGCATGTGACCATCACCATGGATGAGCACAGTCCAAGGGATAAGCATGACGATCCCCAAACCAATGAGCACAGTCCAAGATGAACATTTGGCGATCCCCACCAAAGCTCACGATCTGAGATGTCCACATGACGACCCCCATGATGGAGCGAACTCTAAGCTGTACATGTGACGGACTACAATGCCAGTCCACGATGTACAGGTGGCGGCGATGTCCATGGATTTGGTACATGTGTCCAGAGATGACTACACAGCTGTCGAAACAGTCACGGTCAACGTTCAACACCCTGCGTTTACAGGAGGAATGGCTGGAGGGTGTACATGTCGCTGACACAGTCAGCAACTATTCCTTTCGAGTCCTGGTCACTGGAGTTACGATTTTTGAGATGGTCCCTCGGAGAAAAAAGAAAGAAACAACAAAAATGCACACAAGCAAGCAAGCAAGCAAACAAGCAAGCAAACAAACAAACAAAAAAAACAACAACAACAAAAATCACCAACCAACAACAGCAACCCAAAACAAACAAACAAACAACAACAAAAAAACCCCCACTAAAAAACCCCAACAAAACACAATTCATTCTTAATGAAAAGCGGTATGCATAAAAACGCTCATACACCGTGTCTTTAATGGTGGTCGTGCCAATTATGTGTTGTGGCTTTTTTTATCGGTTTATTTTTGGCATGTGGCTGATCCGTTTGAGCAGAGTTAGTTGGTTGGGTCACAGCCGGATTAGTGCACAAGCAGCCGCCACCACTTAAAACCTCATTAATACTGTAAGTTTTCGGTGTCTTACATAACAGTGAGAAATAAGCCCCACACCACCACACCCACCATACTGAATGCGAGCACGCCGCAGAATTGGTGTACTGTTACTGAAGAATTGTGACAAGATAACAATCCCTGTATCGAAACGCTAAGTTTAACACTTTGTCGCTCGTGCCACACATACTTCATCCTCGGAAGCAATGCTCAGAATGAAAGTGAACTCACTCAGTACAGCCAGTCCTCTCTTCTCCTCTACACAGACCCCTCGGATGTCCAGTGGGTGTCTGAATGACCCAACCTTTAGCTTCCGTCGTAAGAATTGTGGTATTCTTTGTCAACATTCACCTCTTCAGTATAAGAGCCTTCCTCTTGCAATATTTTGATGATGGTAATTGGGGTGAAACGCTGTTAACGTCGTCCTCTTTCGCCGTTCGTATGGAGAGAGTTAACATCGTTCCGTGATCTCAAACCCCACCAATACTCTCGACAAAAAGTGTGGGCACAGCGAATACCAGCCAACACAGTAAGGACATGAATCATTGGTGGAGAGAAAAAAAAAATCAAGTAAATGCGAACATCATGCTGATTGGTTGAACATTTTAAATGTAAAAAACAAACAAACAAACAGAAAACAACCTAATGGCACTGCTCAATCTTAAAAAAAAAAGTAGTATCGCGAAGAACAACACTGCTGAACATGATCGCACAACCTTCTGGGAAGAAAACACCGCACTTCGTCATAAATTCAGGGCGCGGGTTCTGGTTTGGTGTAACGAAAAAAAAAAAAAAAAAAAAAATTCCAGTGGATAAGTTCCCCTTATAACTGCACGCATTTCCCATTGGTGGAGAGTCCCACGTGAACGAGAGCTCCGTGCTGATTGGTGGAACACACACTGACAGGGGTCAACGGCTGCTGTGGCCGTGGCTGTGACGACGACGACGAGGTCATCAGTTTGTTCGGGGAAACGAAGTCCCCGGACGAGGAGTTGTCTGTCCATTCAATGACGGCGGCGCTCCTCAGCTTGCTTGGGGAGTCGCCCTGCATCAATACCCCGTTCCACTCCTCCACGCCCTTCACGGAGACTCCCTCCGCCATCAGATCCACAGGAAGCACGGCCCGACACCCCGCTCCACCACACACCTGGTGCCAGCTGTCCCTCCCTCCACAGTCCCCTCGGAACAAGTCGCCGCCGTCTCCTGTCGCGGACTCGCGCGGAAAGCTGGGTCCTGTTCCGGAAGTGACGTCCTGAAGTCCGGGCTCACGCGTGCCGGTCTGTCGTGATGCCGTGCCCACGACAGCCAAGACCGACGTCTGGGGGGCACTGCCAGCAGTGTCTGTCACGGGATCGGCTCGGGCAGCAGCAGCAGGAGGAGGTTGAGGTGGAGACAGAGGGTCAAAGGCCGTGGCAGGGACATAGGAGCCTTCTTCCATCCTAGACTCTTGGCTGACATCGTTGAGGAGTGTGTGATTACGAAGTGAAGAATTGTGATGATGATGATGATGATACTGACGATCTTGTTGGTGGTGGTTTGCTGTGGCAGCGTCTCCAACGTCCGTGGTGGTGGTGGTGGTGGTGGCGGCCAGTCCCTCTTCCCGCCTCGCTGTCACGTCCTCCGCCGCGCGAGACGCCTGCAGGGTGGTCATCTGGATCACCACCACCTCCCCGCCACTGCCCCCAGCCCTCCACGCCTTCACTCCACCGCGCCCCCTCCCCCTCCCCCTGCAACCGCCGCTGCCCGCATCCAGGGACACCTCGTCCGCAGGCTCCTGCTGCTGACTCGGGTCGCAGTGGCGGGGGTGGGTAGGTCTCCGTTGGCGAGGGGCCTGCCGGAAGCTGCCGGCGGTGCTGGCGAGGCAGGGGGGACTGCCGCGGGGGTGGGAACGGCGGGTGGAGGCGGGGCGGGGGTGGAGGGGGTGGTGGTGGTGTGGCGGAGGGAAGGGGGGTCTGTCGCCGGAGGAGGAGCCCGCCTCGCTGAGGGCCAGGTCGTTGGTGTCGTGCACCTCGGTCATGGACTGGCACAGCGTGGAGGTGAAGGCCCCGCCCCGCGTCACGGAGTCCCGGTACCGGAGAAACCTGGATGGGGGAGGGGTGTGTGTGTGTGTGTGTGGGGGGGGAGGGTGTGGCAGGGTGGGGTGGGGGTTAGGGTCACATACAGCAAATGTTACGTATCACCCACGTCGTATGTTACAGAAATACAGACACCCACATCGCGTTATTTCATACGCGCGCGCACACACAGACACAGACACACAGACGCACACACACACACATGATGATAATTATGATTAACTTACTTCTATTATCCCCTTCCGCCATACTCCCCTCTCTGTCTGTCTCTCTGCCTCTGTGTCTGTCTGTCTGTCTGTCTTTCTCTTGTCTTCTCCTCTCTCTTTATCCATAAAGTATGCAAGTTTTGATAATTGCAGCTTCCTAATATGTTTTATGTGGTATGTTGTTTTTTTAAAAATTTATTTCATTTTATTATTTCATATTGATTTCATGTTTATTTTTTTTTTTAATCGACGAAGCAGATGTTGGTTGTCTAACGAGAGCCATGGTTTAATGAATAAAGTATCCGTATCCTCTCTCTCTCTCTCTCTTTCTCTCTCTCTCTATGTGCCTAAAAGATTCGACAGAAAATGAAATGCACTTTGTCCTTTGTTGTCCAGCTTTGAGGAATATTCGAGAATCATTTATTAAGCCTAAATATTATAGACAACCAAATATGTTTAAATTGAACTTGTTAATGTCCTCAACATCCTGTGAAATTGTTTGAAACCTTACTTTGTATTTATATAAAGCTTTCAAAGTCCGAGAAACTGTTACGTCATGAAAACTCTGTTTCGTTGCTAGGCTAGTTTTCTTTTGAACTTATGTTATATCGAGTTTTCTATGTATGTTGTATTATGTCAAATGTTTTTGATTTTCTCTGTTTTTCTTTGTAGTCTGTTCATATACCCCTTCATTAGAGGGGCCTTGGCCTAAATGAATAAATCATCTCTCTCTCTCTCTCTCTCATATGTTTGTCCAGATTGGATCTTTTCCGACCTCAACCCGCCGATGTATAATGCACCATTATGTCTTGTCTTGTCTTGTCTTGTCTCTCTCTCTCTCACTCTCTGAAAACACTTTTCGACTGAATTATCATTATCATCATGATTTTGGATGATGATATGGATAAACATATAGCGCCTAGCTAGCTATCCTCGGTCAGAGTTATTTGCAGAACAGGCTGGCTAGAGGTGACTGACAGCTGCCATAGGCGCTCATCATTGGTTTCCTGTGTGTCATTCAGTCAGGGTTTCGCTCAGGCACACACACACACACACACACACACACACACACACACACACACACTCTCTCTCTCTCATACAGACATATAATAATATTTTACATGTATGACCGTTTTGTTTATTTACCCTTCTATGTAAACAGCCATATTCCATTTTCGGGGGGGTGGGGGGTGGGTGCATCCTGGGTATGTTCTTGTTTCCATAACCCACTGATCGCTGACATGGATCACATGATTTTTAACGTGCGTATTTGATCTTCTGCATGCATGTACATATGAAAGGGATTTCAGGCACTAGCAGGTCTGCACATATGTTGACCTGGGACATAAAACAAAATTTCCATCCTTTTTTTTCTGTCCCAGGCGCTGTTACCGAGATTCGAACCCGGTACTCTCAGACTGACAGTTCAACGCTTTAACCGCTAGGCTATTGCACTCGTCATCATCATTGTATTCTTATTTTCATTCTTATCATCAACATCATTATCACCATCACCATCATTCTTCTTCTTCTTTCGATGTTTCTTTCTCGTTTTTACTCTTTCTCTCTTCTTCCTTCTTTATTTCTTCCCTTCCTTCTCTCTTTCTTCTGTCTTTCCTTCCTTTCTTTCTCTCTTTCCTTCCTTTTCTCTTTCTTCCTTTCTTTCTTCCCTTCTCTCTTTCCTTCTTTCTTTCTTACCTTCCTTCTCTCTTTCTTCCTTTCTTTTTTTCCTTCTCTCTTTCTTCCTTTCTTTCCTTCCTTCTCTCTTTCTTTCCTTCTCTCTTTCCTTCTTTCTTTATTTCTTCCTTCTCTCTTTTTTCCCTTTCTTCACTTTCTTTCTTTTATTTTTCTTGTTTCTACGTACATTTTGCTAGCAACCTGGCGCACAAATCTGATGTGAAAAAATCTAAACTAAAAAAGTTGGTAAAGCTGTTTCGTCAGATTTAAATCGGGTAAGCATTGTATCTTTTCTTCTCTAGACTTCAATGTCTGGCTTTATTTCATGATAGAAATTTCAAAGATCAGCAGCAGGCCATTTCCTCAAACCGGTGGCATATCGATTATTTCCCTTTCTAGTTCTTCTCCCCCTTGTGTGTGTGGGGGGGGTGGGGGGGGGGGGGGGACTGTATTAAGACGACAAGATCGTTGAAAGGACGGATGAGAGAGAGAGAGAGAGAGTGTGTGTGTGTGAGACAGAGAGTGTGTGTGTGAGAGAGAGAACAGAGAGAGAGAGAGAGGGGAGGCAGAGAGAGATAGAATGAGAGAGACAGAGAGAGAGAGAGAGGCAGAGAGAGAGAGAGAGTGAGAGAAAGAGAGAGAGAGTGTGTGTGTGTGTGCAAGAGGAGAAAGACAGAGAAAGAGAGGGAGGGAGAGAGAGAGAGACAGACAGACAGCGACAGAGAGGCAGAGAGACAGAGAGACAGGCAGACAGAAGGACAGAGAGCGATATATATATATATATATATATATATATATATATATATATATATATATATATACATAGGGAGAGAGAGAGGGAGGCAGAGAGAGAGACAGAGAGAGAGGCAAAGAGAGAGAGAGACACAGACATAGAGAGATAAAGAGAGAGGCAGAGAGAGAGACAGAGAGACAGGACAGAGAGCGAGAGCGAGCGAGCGACCGTGAGAGAAAGAGAGAGGCAGACAGGACAGAGAGAGAGAGAGAGAGAGAGAGAGAGAGAGAGAGAGAGAGAGAGAGAGAGAGAGAGAGAGAGAGAGAGAGAGAGAGAGAGAGAGAGAGAATTGTGACACGCTTTCTTTCTGTGCTCATACAAACAGGAATACAAAAACAAAAACAACTTTCCACACCTTCCTGATCTGCTGCCAGTGCTACACAAACAAGACGCTGTTCCTTTCCCCTCCCTCCTCCTCACCCCCCCCCCCCCCACCATCTCCATTCTTTCCTCCTGTTGCTCCACTCACACGCCCTTTCTTCTTCCTCCTCCTCCTCCTTCTTCTCCTCCTCCTCCTCCTTCTTCTTCTTCCTCTTGTCCTCCTCCTCCTCCTCTTCCTCCTCCTCCTTCTTCTGCTCTTCATTCTCTTCGTCTTCTTCTTCTTATACTTCTCCTCCTCCTTCTTCTTCTCTTCCTTTTCCTCCTCCTCCTCTTCTTCTTCTTCTCGTCTTCTTCTTCGTCTCCTCCTCCTCCTTCTTCTTCTCTTCCTTTTCATCCTCCTCCTTCTTCTTCTTCTGCTCCTCCTCCCCCTCTTCTTCTTCCTCCTCCTCTTCTTCTTCCTCCTCCTCCTCCTTCTCTTCCTTCTTCTTCTTCTATGAAGAGATGAAGAGTCACTGGGCACCGCACATAATAACTGATCACCAGATTATTCAGCTCTGCGGGGTTCTGTGTCAAAGCCTGGGTCTCTGCGAATGATTTCCCCATCCATTCCGCAATGCTGTCATCAGTCCATTTCGTTTTCTTTAGAATTTTTTTAATGTCTTCACCTCTGTCACCCCTCCCTAAGCAGTTGTGCGGAGAATTGTTTCTAGAAAGCCATTGGATCATGTCATGTGGGCATAGCCAGGTGAATTTATTTTCCGAACTGATCTTCAACACATCTTCTCTGCTGAATCGGTTACGCTGGCTTCCAATTGAGTCCCGCAACATTTTGACAAATCTCTTCCATTGTATCTCTCCTCTATATTGGAAACATATGAACGGCACAGAACATTAAGATCCAGTTCTGAAAAGCCGCTTAAAGTTCCAAGGACTAATCTGAAATGCGCTGGAAATAGGTCTTTCAGAGCTCAGGTTCCCCAAGTGTGGAACTCTCTACCTTCTTCTCTCAGAAATTTCTCTGATCTACGTTCCTTTTAGTCAGATCTGAAAACTTACCTTTTCCGTAAGCATTGTTGTTCTGGGCGGAATGGTTAAACCAAGGTATGCTTGTTGGCAAGTGTCTTTGTGCTAGTATTTTTGTAGTCCTGTTTTAATGCATTGTGTATTTTATGTAGTTTCGGTCTTAGATGTGATGTCATTTTGTCTATCTGGTTATTTTTAATGGGCATGTGCGCGCGTGTGTGTGTGTGTGTGTGCGTGCGTGCGTGCGTGCATGTGTTTGTGAGGTTACAGTGCTCTGGTACGCGTGTGTAAGTGTGTAGGCATGTTAGTATGTCCCAACAGAATTTTATGTTAGAAAATAAGAAACATTTTAATGCTTATGCAATTTTGTTTTTAGTGCAGT
>NC_134896.1:54250393-54262893 GCF_041734735.1 Babylonia areolata
TGTTCCCTTGGGAGGTTAGATCTCTCTCTCTCTCTCTCTCTCTCTCTCTCTCTCATGGAGTACATGAAATTATGTATGTGAGAGGATTGTCGAATTTTCTTTTCTTTTTTTTCTCTTAGTATTTTATTTTAAGTGATGAAGTGATACAATGTACATATATACTTATGGTGACAGTGTTACCAATCATTGTTTAGCTGCAATGTTTAAAATTTACATCATAAAGTTGATTGTAATATGTTGATGTGAAAACATTACCCCCTTGTCAACAGACCTTTGAAAGGCAATGACAATAAAACATTTCAAGTTCAAGCTCTCTCTCTCTCTCTCTCTCTCTCCACCTCACTCTCTCTCTCTCTCTCTCTCTCTCTCTCTCTCTCTCTCTGTATCGCTCTGTTTCTGTCTGTCTGTCTGTCTGTCTCACTCACTCTCGTAAATGATTTGTTTTTGCTTGTCCATTTTATTCTCCTCATAGTCATTTTTTTCTCTCCAGATAACCGCATGTAAAAAGCATTTGTGCTAATTCTTTTACCCTCAAAGTAAAATTTCGTTCGTTCGTTCGTTCGTTCGTTCTCTCACCCTCTCTCTGTCTCTGTCTGTCTGTCTGTCTGTGCGCCACATTTCTGTTATCGGCAAATTGCTCTCTCAGACTATGAATACCTGAGAGGCTTACTGTGAGACGTCGGGCAGTTAGCTTTCCGCACTGCTTCCTCATCCATCATCCCTGGCGCATCCGTCATCCTGGAAACGTGGTAAAGAGAACAAACTGCCATGGTCCTTAACCGTTTGTGAAGTGTATATACACACAACGTGAACGAAATGCCGTGATCCTTAACCGTTTGTGAAGTGTGTAGACACACAACGTGAACAAAATGCCATGGTCCTTAACCGTTTGTGAAGTATATAGACACAAAACGTGAACAAAATGCCGTGATCCTTAACTGTTTGTGAAGTGTATATATACACAACGTGAACAAAATGCCATGGTCCTTAACCGTTTGTGAAGTGTATATACACACAACGTGAACAAAATGCCTTGATCCTCAACTGTTTGTGAAGTGTATATATACACAACGTGAACAAAATTCCGTGATCCTTAACTGTTTGTGAAGTGTATATATACACAACGTGAACAAAAATGCCATGGTCCTCAACTGTTTGTGAAGTGTATATACACACAACGTGAACAAAATGCATGGTCGTTAACTGTTTGTGAAGTGTATGTATACACAGCGTGAACAAAATGCCATGGTCCTTAACCGTTTGTGAAGTATATAGACACAAAACGTGAACAAAATGCCGTGATCCTTAACTGTTTGTGAAGTGTATATATACACAACGTGAACAAAATGCCATGGTCCTTAACCGTTTGTGAAGTGTATATACACACAACGTGAACAAAATGCCTTGATCCTCAACTGTTTGTGAAGTGTATATATACACAACGTGAACAAAATTCCGTGATCCTTAACTGTTTGTGAAGTGTATATATACACAACGTGAACAAAAATGCCATGGTCCTCAACTGTTTGTGAAGTGTATATACACACAACGTGAACAAAAATGCCATGGTCCTCAACTGTTTGTGAAGTGTATATACACACAACGTGAACAAAATGCATGGTCGTTAACTGTTTGTGAAGTGTATATACACACAACGTGAACAAAATGCCACGATCCTTAACTGTTTGTGAAGTGTATGTATACACAGCGTGAACAAAATGCCATGATCCTTAACTGTTTGTGAAGTGTATCTACACACAACGTGAACAAAATGCCACGATCCTTAACTGTTTGTGAAGTGTATGCATACACAACGTGAACAAAATACGTGTGAAAAAAAAAAAACCCAGCCAAGTTCCATGGGCACTAGAAACAGACATATCAGTACCAGCGCACATTCACCCAGTCCGTTGAGAGAAAAGTTCATGCCAGTTTCCCAAAGAACTGCAAAGAGCGAGGTCATGTAGAGGGGACAAACACAGCCGGCAGAAAAAAAGACAAGAGAGGCAAGGCCTTCAAGACTCACTTGTGATACACTGAAAAAAAAAATCCAAGCTTTTTATGAATTGTGTATAATTTCAAAATGTAATGTTTAAGATGAGAAAGATGAGTTTAAAGCGAATTAAGTCCCCTAGCATTAATTACAGAGTAATTTCCCTTTTTTACTATCTGCACCAAAACGTTTGCAAAATAAAATAAAACTTCCATGCTTAGCAAAAGAAGTTCCTGTTTGAACAAACAAAATGATAATAATGACCGCTCTTGTTGTTGGGTCAGAATATCAGATCAAAGTGCCAAGTTTAGAGAATACAAAAAATATAAATATAACAGTTAATGCAGTTTGCATATAATTAGGCTTCATTTTTTTATTTTTTTGTGCCCATCCCAGAGGTGCTATATTGTTTTAAACAAGATGACTGGAAATAACTTATTTTTTCCTATTCTTATGCCTAATTTGGTGTCAACTGACAAAGTATTTGCAGAGAAAATGTCAATGTTAAAGTTTACCACGGACACACAGACACACACACACACACACACACACACACACACACAGCAACCGAACACCGGGTTAAAACATAGACTCACTTTGTTTACACAAGTGAGTCAAAAATGAATGAGACTGATAATCATATAGCGCCTATCCTCAGTCGGAGACCAAGCTAAAAAAAAAGCACTTTACAAACTCGGCGGTCATTTGCACAACAGTCTGGCTTCCTGGGTGGATCTGACTGACGGCTGCCACTGGGCGCTCATCATTCGTTTCCTGTATCATTCAATCAGATTTCAGGCACGCACACATACACACTGAGGCAGACTGTGTAGGTATTCACCGCTGAGAGAGACACGGTGTAAAAACACGGCCTCAGAACTACCCCTCAACTGAATTTTGCGCCCCCGGGGTGATTTGTGTCTGGTCAAGGAAACGACCCTCTATATGCCTTCGAGGGGTGTAAAATGTAGTCGGGGGTTAGTTCGGACTAGCTGTGACTGCCTTCACCTCTACACTCCATCTCGCTCACTACGATCAGCTTCGGATCCACTCTGCTTACGCATTCCCAGATTCAAACTCTCGACTGTTGGCCGCCGTTCTTTCTCTGTCTCTGGACCTTGCAATTGGAATGAACTTCCTCTTTCGCTTCGTCAAGTCTCCACACTCAAGCTCTTTCAAGTCTGGCCTTAAAACCCACCTCTTCCCAAAATAGCCTCCCTTCCCTGCCTCTTCCTTGTCTTCAGTTTCTCCAGTTTTAGGGTTATGCATGCGTGTGAATGACTGGTGCGAAAGCGCTTTGATTTGTCTATGCACAAGATTCGGCGCTATATAAATACCATTATTATTATTATTATTATTATTATTATTATTATCATCCCATAATTATGAGCCACTACAAGCTGGCATACATGGACACACGTTTCATATGGGGTGTCCAGGCTCGAACCCAGGGTAAAACAACAACAACAAAACAACAAGCACAAAAGCCCCTAGGGCACGAATAAGATGCTACACCGGGGACTGGAGGTGGGATATGGGGGAAGTGTGTGTGGGGGGGAGGGGGGGGGGATTGAACAGGGTGGTGAATGTGGGAAAGTTTGGGGTGGTGTGGGGTGGGGAAGAAACGGGAGTCTGTAAACAAGGGCTCTGCAGCAGAACAGGAATTCCACGATGAAACACACCATCGGCAGTGGCAATATTTTACCGTATTAATTAAAAGCGAGACCATTTCGGTGGGGAAAAAAAGAAACACCTGTAGAGATCCACCATATATATATATATATATATATATATATATATATATATATATATATATATATATATATATATATCACGGTCCTTTAACCAGACACACCCCATAATCAGCTAACATCACTGGTGACATTCCTGTAGATTTATTGAACGGACAAAGGTCTTTCACCTGTTGAGTGAGAAACTGAAGTTTGATACTACGTCCGTCTTTGTCTGTCTGTCTGTCTGTCTCTCTCTTTCTTCGGGATAAGATAAACAAGACTATAAATCACTTGCTGTCTTACTTGTGTAGAAACAGTTTTTTGGGGTTGTTATTGTGAACAAGGAATGCCAATGCCCGGAATAATTTCATTGAAAAAAACAAAAAACCCAAACATACGAAATTGCTACAATTTTCAGATCTCTGTTCCAAGGATTGACTTCTTAAAAAAACAGGTCTGCGTTACTCTGGCATTTTGCTCTGAAAAGCTCTCGCCATATGTAAGATCATCCCCCAACAAAACAACATTTAAAAACCATCTTGAAAATTACAAACATTGATCAAAGGTATACCCAGAAAATGTTCAGGTTTATTTTGTTACATTATTCCAGTTATACATTTCGTCGTTCTCAGTGTTCGTGATATATGCACATGATTTTTATATCTGTCTTTTCAGCAATGATTGTTAATTGTAAACTACTGTAAGATTAACGTCTGTCTGTCTCTCTCTGGTAGCTATCATTCAGCTGTCAGCTTTACATATTTTATCATTTCCATCACTTCAAAAACCAAGACGAAACAACAGTACAATCTAACTTGTTTAAATCATATTGGTTTTCTGCTCCAAGAAAAATCATAATTATATGATAAACCAGCATACGATATTAACTTGCGTCAAAAAATATTGACCCAATTTTTGAACACAACATATTTCCCTCGTCTCAGAAACTAAACATAGAGAGGCTGCACACCAAGCGTTTTAGAGAGAGAGAGAGAGAGAGAGAGAGAGAGAGGAGAGAGAAAGAGAGAGAGAGACACTTGACACTTTGACACTTTGACATTTTTATTGTCATTACCTGTAATGGTCTATTGACAAGGGGGTGACGGGGATTAATTCTTAAATCCTCTTAAATGCAAAGCAACATTCTGCTTAACAGCATTTCATCACCAAAGAAACAAACAAACAAAATCTCTAAATATAACTCAGAGAGAGAGAGAGAGAGAGAGAGAGAGAGAGAGAGAGAGAGAGAGAGAGAGAGAGGTGGACAGAGGCATCGGTACACAAACACGCACACACACACACACACACACACACACACACACACACACACACACACACACACACACACACACACACACACCACACACAAACACACACACACACACACACATCCCTCACAACACACACACACACACACACACAGACAGAGAGACAGAGAGACAGACACACACGCACACACACACACACACACACACGCACACACACACACACACACACACACACACACACACACACGAGACAAACAAACAAACAAAAACGCAGTGGAATACAATTGTTCCCATCTTTTTGGAGACTATTCACATCAGAATAAGGGGAAAAAAGTGACATTTACCAAACATATACCTGGGTCTGGCACCAACTGTGAGAGAGCTGTGTGTTCGGTGCCTGCTGGGAACAACGGAGGTCAATGTCTGTGTTGGGGGGAGGGTATTGTATTGTATTGCATTGTATTGTATTGTATTGTATTAATCTTTTTGTCACAAATGATTCCTCTCTATGAAATTCGGGCTGCTCTCCCCAGGGAGAGCGCGTCGCTACACTGAGAGCACCACCCATTTGATTATGTATTTTTTTCCTGCCTGCATTTTTTTGTGGCTATCGAAGTGGATTTTTCTACATAATTTTGCCAGGGACAACCGTTTTGTTGCCGTGGGTTCTTTTACGTGCGCTAAGTGCATACTGCACTCGGGACTTCGGTTTATCGTCTCATCCAAGTGACTAGCGTCCAGACAACCACTCAAGGTCTAGTGGAGGGGGTGGGGGTGGAGAAAATATTGGCAACTGTGTCGTGATTCGAACCAGTGCGCTCAGATTCTCTCGCTTCCTATGCGGATGCGTTTCCTCTAGGCCATCACTCCACTGGGTGGGGGGTGGGCTGTGTTGAGGGTGACACCGTTGATCCAGGTTGACAAGGTGCACTTGACGCTGGGAACCACGCCCACCCCCCTCCCCTCCGTCCCCCTCCGTCCCCCCCTCCTCCCACTCTCCCTCCTTCAGACTTCCCTCTTGTCTGGTTGTTCTCAGGTCACGAAGCATTAACATCTCAACCCGTTTACCAACTTGAAAATCGCAATACAACCCCTTTACGAAACTTGGAGAAAGAAAACAATCCGTTTACGAAACTTGGGATTCAGCAGCTGAGCTGATCTCAGTGCGTAACGTGACTGTTTCAAAGTGTGTGTGCTGCCCGTTCGGTGGACAGATCTTTTGTTAATTAGCAGGGACTGTGGTGTATACATTATTGGTAATTAATGGCGAGTGTGGTGTATAGGTCATTGGTAATTGGCAGGAAGTGTGGTGTATAGATAACTGGTAATTAGAAGAGAGTATAGATAATTGCTAATTAGCAGGCAGAGTGGTGTATAGGTCATTGGTAATTGGCAGGAAGTGTGGTGTATAGATAACTGGTAATTAGTAGGGAGTGTGGTGTATAGATCATTGGTAATTGGCAGGCATTGTGGTGTATAGACCATTGGTAATTAGTAGGAAGTGTGGTGTATAGATAATTGGTAATTAGCAGGAAGTGTGGTGTATAGATAATTAGCGATTAGCAGGGAGTGTGGTGTATAGATAATTGGCGATTAGCAGGAAGTGTGGTGTATAGATAATTAGCGATTAGCAGGAAGTGTGGTGTATAGATGATTGGTGATTAGCAGGGAGTGTGGTGTATAGATAATTAGCGATTAGCAGGAAGTGTGGTGTATAGATGATTGGTGATTAGCAGGGAGTGCGGTGTATAGATGATTGGTGATTAGCAGGGAGTGCGGTGTATAGATGATTGGTGATTAGCAGGGAGTGCGGTGAATAGATTATTGGTGATTAGCAGGGAGTGCGGTGTATAGATGATTGGTGATCAGCAGGGAGTGCGGTGTATAGATTATTGGTGATTAGCAGGGAGTGCGGTGTATAGATGATTGGTGATCAGCAGGGAGTGCGGTGTATAGATGATTGGTGATTAGCAGGGAGTGCGGTGTATAGATGATTGGTGATCAGCAGGGAGTGCGGTGTATAGATTATTGGTGATTAGCAGGGAGTGCGGTGTATAGATGATTGGTAATTAGCAGGTAGTGTGGTGTATAGATCACTGGTAATTAGCAGGTAGTGTTGTGTATAGATTATTGGTGATTAGCAGGAAGTGCGGTGTGTAGATAATTGGTTTTTAGCAGGGACTGTAGTGTATAGATAATTGTTAATTAGAAAGGAGTGTTGTAGTGGGTGCGTGCACAGCGTGACCTATTCAAGGAACGGAACTTCTTCTTGAAACGCCCATATCACAACAACGACAGCGGGGAGAGAGAGAGAGAGAGAGAGAGAGAGAGAGAGAGAGAGAGAGAGAGAGAGACAGACAGACAGACAGACAGACAGACAGACAGACAGACAGACAGACAGACAGACAGAAACAGAGACAGAGAGAGAGAAGGGGAGAGACACAGAGAGAGGGAGACACAGAGAGAAAGAGATATAGAGAGGGGGAGAGAGAGGGAGAGGGAGAGAAAGAGAGAGGGAGACAGAGTGGGAGAGAGAGAGAGAGAGGGAGAGAGAGAGAGAGGGAGAGAGAGAGAGGGGAGAGAGAGTTGGAGAGAGAGAGAGGGGGAAAGGAAACGAGTGACTCTGGTGGTATCCCCCCACTCCTCCACCTACACCTCCACCCCCCCACCCCCCAACACTCTCTTCCCTGTCTTACGAGTATGATGTCACCATAATCGTTACCTTTGAAACCTTGTGCATGAAACCGTACTTCCCTAGTTGGCAACAACGGCAAAGTTAGCAACATTGTAGTCGCTTACTTCCGTCGTCCGTAGTAGCAGATGCACGATGATTTACTTGAAGGTTACAGCGAAGCTGGCCATTTCTCAGCGCGCTATATTTAACTTCGGGAATACACGAAGCTCTCGAGCAGTAAACATGTGCACAGGTAGTTTTTTTTCCCCCAGTCATTTCCTGCTTGCAAGCGAATAAATTGATTGACAACGAAACATCAATGCCTCACCTCACCTCACCTCAGGCCCATAACTACTAAGTAGTCGTTGGGGGAAGCCTGAGGACCGCAGACGCAACCTCCCTTCTCCATCTGTCTCTGTCGGCAGCCGCTGGCAGCAGCTCACGTGTGTGGAGTCCGGTCCATTGTTTGATGTTCTCATGCCAGTTCTTCCACTGTCTTCCTCTTCTTCTCCCCGCGCCCTCGATGGTGCCTTGCATGATTGTTTTGGACAAGCTGATGTGTCGAGTGTTGTGTCCAAACCATATCAGCTTGCGTCTCTTCACAGTTGAAAGGAGAGGTTCCTGAGGTCCAGCAAGGTTCTCAATTCTGCTCCGTACCTGACTACAGGAAAGGCCACAGTGGCCTTGTGGTAATGCTGCCTTCTAGAAAGCCAGCGCACACAGGTTGAGTCCCATGTACAGAGCGGGGTTTACGTCGCAGTAGTCTGGATGGGAACTGATCAAGGACAGTGACCAGGCTGTCGCAAGGTGCTTTCAGAGGAGTACAATCTCATGAATACAATCCGTCTTCAATTCAAGAACTTGGAAACTACTGCTGATTCTGATCACACATGCAGAACGCGGTCTGTCCTGCTTTCCTTCTAGGTGTTTGACCAAGTTACTGACAGGGAAAGTCCGCCTTGTCAAGGTCAGCAGAATCAGTGCAACCGGTGTGGGGCGAAATGAAGAGTGAATGTGCTGAGGACAAGAAGCATCCCCATTTAATCAAGTTAAAGAGGAAAGTGGTAGAATGGTTAAGATGCTTATCTGCCAACACAATGTACACGAGGGGCCTCGGTTCGACTTCTCACACTCTTGCCCTTTCTCCCAAGTTTGACTGAAATATCAAAACGAGCGTCTGCGTCATTTGGATGAGACGATAAACCGAGGTCCTGTGTGCAGCACGCACTTGGCGCACTAAAACAGAAACCATGACAAGAGTGTTGTCCTGTTGCAAAAAAATCTGTAGATGAAATCCACTCTGATAGGAACACACACATATATTTTATATACATACACTCAAGGCCTAACTAACATGTTGGATTATGCTACTGGTCAGGCATCTACCAAGCCGATGTGATGTAGCGTATATGGATTTGTCAGAACGCAGTGACGCCTTCTTGATAAACTGAAACTAAGCATATATTCATTGATACTTTTTTTTCAACTTGAGTTGTTGTTGTTTTTGTTTTTTTACACGAATATTTCAAATGAAACACTAGTTTCATTTTTTACCTAAAGTAGGTTCTACAGAAGCCTCGTTCATCAGCTATTGCAAGCCTGTATGCATCTCAGGAGGAATCGTGTTGCTAGAAGCCATACAGCTGTTGAAATGTATTTTTTCCCCTTTGCTTGCCTTCCAACAAATCCAATCACAGCGCAAATGATCACGTGTTTCTTGGGTTCTGGTTTTTAGACAGGCCTGCTTTGCTTTGTCATCAGTGGCTCCGGTCACGTGGCTGGCCTCACGCTGGGCTGACCAATCAGCCACTGGCAACAGCGGCCTGGGCATGTTCCGCTTTCTCTGCAGAGTTTTCGTCCGTGTTTTTGTCGCTGTTGTTGTTTCTTTTGTGTGTGTGTGTGTGTGTGTGTGTGTGCTTGTTTGTTTTGTGCTGTTGTCCTGTGACGTTGTCCTGGTTTTTCACATGCATCAGGCTTGGTTTTGTTGTTTATCCTCTGTGAGTTGCTTTCTTCTTCTTCTTCTTCTTCTTCTTCTCCTCCTCCTCCTCCTCCTCCTTCTTCTTCTTCGTCTCCTCCTCCTCCTTCTTCTTCTTCGTCTCCTCCTCCTCCTTCTTCTTCGTCTCCATCTCCTCCTCCTCCTTCTTCTCCGTCTCCGTCTCCTCCTCCTCCTTCTTCTTTCTTCTTCTTCTTCTTCTCTTCCTTCACCTCCTCCTCCACTTCCTTCTCCTCCTCCTTCTTCTTCGTCCCGCGTGTAGCACGCACTTTGCGCACTGTAAAAGAACCTATGGCAATAGAGAGCGTTGTCCTCTGGCAAAATTTTGTCAAAGAAATCCACTCTGATAGGTACACAATTATATATATATATATACAGGGCACTCAGGGCCTGACTGGCATCTGCCTAGCAGATGTGGTGTAGCGTATATGGATTTGTCCAAGCGCAGTGACGCCTCCTGAGAAACTTAAACCTTCTTCTTCTTCTTCTTTTGTCAGTGAGTGAGTGAGTGAGTGAGTGAGTGTGATATGATATGATATGAATACTTCTATATCGCGCTTGTCCTCGGTTGGAGACCAAGCTCCAAGAGCTTCACAAACTGGCAGTCATTTTGAACAACAGACTGCCTACCTGGGTAGAGCCGACTGATAGCTGCCACTGGGCGCTCATCATTCATTTTCTGTGTCATTCAGTCAGATTTCAGTCAAGCACACATACACACACATACAGACATGTAACGGGGTATGGGTATGACCGTTTGACATTGATTACAGGATCTTTAACGTGCGCATTTGATCTTCTTTGTGTGTCCAGGCACTAGCGGGTCTGCACATATGTTGACCTGGGAGATCGGAAGAATCTCCACCCATTACCCACCAGGCGTCGTTACCGAGATTCGACCCCGGGACCCTCAGATTGAAAGTCCAACGATTTAACTACTCGGTTAGTATGTGTGTACGTGTGTGTGTGTGTGTGTGTGTGTGTGTGTGTGTGTGTGTGTGTGTGTGTGTGTGTGTGTGTGTGTGTGTGTGTTGTTGTTGTTGTTGTTGTTGTTGTTGTTGTTGTTGGCTGGAGAGAGAAAGAGGGGGTGGAGGGGGAATGAGGGAGGGAGAGAGAGGAGGAAAGAGAGAGAGACAGAGAGAGAGAGATGAGGGAGAAAGTAAGAGAGAGAGAGAGAGAGAGAGAGAGAGACAGAGTCAGAGCAGACACAAAAGTGAGTGCAGAATCTATCTGCACCGCAGCAGGGACAGATAATGCAAATTTATTCATGGACACGAGACAGGGCCGCCTTTTGGAGGCAGCTCGGACAGGGGCGGCTCTCTGCTGGACTCATAACCAGCAAGCCATGCCAGAGACCATGCCACACTGATTCCATCAGTCTCCTTCATCTTGAGCATCAGTGCCGGTGTAGCACTCTAGCTGTACCCCCCCCCCCCCCCCCCCCCTGTAGGCCCCTTCCCCCCGTCACCTCCCTGTTATATATGATAGTCAGTCGTGTCCGACTATGACCATCACAACAGCAGAGGAGGCAACTGCTGTTCCGACTATTTGGGCTAGAATTTGATTATAGTGGAGAGTGTCTTGCCCAAGTACATCCCCCCACTCTCTCGGCTATGAGGGTTTTAGGACAGTCGGCGTTGGGATGGTTCCCAAAGGCCAACTAGCCCACAAGGCTGCAGCACTAAGAGCCAGTGCAATTTTGCCTCCTAGTTTGAGAGTCATAGTTCTTCACAAAAGACTAAGCTGTAAATGGTTTCCCATTGACTGGAGAAACCACTGATAATACAGGTCTCACTTTGCTGTTGGCCCAAATGTAAACTTATGTCAATCTGTGATATACGCCGTGTTGGGCCTACACACAGTCAAATCTCAGAATCTGAATTCCTTTATTATCTCGTAGATAAATTGATTGATTGATTGATACGGATACTCATATATAGCGCCTATCCTCGGTCGGAGACCAAGCTCTAAGCGCTTTACAAACACGGGGTCATTTGCACAACAGGCTGCCTACCTGGCTAGAGCCGACAGACGGATGCCACTGAGCGCTCATCATTCGTTTCCTGTGTCATTCAATCAGATTTCAGGCACACCACACACGCACACACTCAGACAGCCATGTAACATTTTACGTGAATGACCGTTTTGATCAATTACCCCGCCATGTAGGCAGCCACACTCCGTTTTCGGGGGTGTGCATGCTGGGTATGTTCTTGTTTCCATAACCCCCCGAACGTTGACATGGATTGCAGGATCTTTAACGTACGTATTTGATCTTCTGCGCGCGTATACACACGAGGGGGGGTTCAGGCACAAGCAGATCTGCACAACTGTTGACCTGGGAGATCGGAAAAATCGCCACCCTTTACCCATCAGGCGCCGTCACCGAGATTGGAACCCAGGACCCTCGGATTGAAAGCCCAACGCTTTAACCGTTCAGCTATTGCGTCCGTCACTCCACAACAGGCCACAATCAATTGTGGTGAAGTCTGTGATACATACGAATCATAAGCAAAACGGTAAGAATTGGCATACTGACCAGCTCCAGATTAATCCAGGGGTTTATGTAGACCAGCCCGCGATGACTCCCGTGGTTAACTCTCTCCATACGAACGGCGAAAGAGACGACGTTAACAGCGTTTCACCCCAATTACCACCATCAAAATATTGCAAGCGGAAGGCTCTTATACTGAAGACGTGAATGTTGACAAAGAATACCACAATTCTGACGACGGAAGTTAAAGGTTGGGTCATTCAGACACCCACTGGACATCCGAGGGGTCTGTGTAGAGAAGAGAGGACTGGCCGTACTGGGCTTTAGAACTACAACCCTCCCCCA
>NC_134896.1:54267893-54270393 GCF_041734735.1 Babylonia areolata
AGTGTGAAACAGACCCAGACTCAGGAGACATATGGCCGTGCTGTAAAGCCACCGACCCAAAGAACCACGACCCTAGCATGTAACCCTGATGGATCCTTCAGACTGTGGAGAAGAGGACGGTCCTGAGAGTGGTGGTGTCAGTGTAGCCAGTCAGCCAGGCACTGATGCCTGCCCTCACCCATCTGTCCACATCGGGTATTTCAGTCACAGGTCATGACGAAGAAGGTCGCAGGGATCGTCTGAGCATTAGGCCAGCGGTGTCTATAAAGATGGCTAACGTCTAAAAGGAGGGTGGATGGTATTAAAAGTCTGATCAATGTATAACCTCACTGACTTTCCCCCACTGCCCCCCACCCCCGCCCCCCCTTCCTCCCAGAATAGAAAGGTTCCATGATGCGTGATGGTCTGTGCCGTGGGTGGTTTTGATGGATTAACACAGTGTCTGCCGGAAAGAGGTGAGTGTTGTGGATGAACACAGTGTCTGCCGGGAAGAGAGGAGTGTTGTGGATGAACACAGTGTCTGCCGGGAAGAGGGGAGTGTTGTGGATGAACACAGTGTCTTCCGGGAAGAGGGGAGTGTTGTGGATGAACACAGTGTCTGCCGGGAAGAGGGGAGTGTTGGTGGATGAACACAGTGTCTGCCGGGAAGAGAGGAGTGTGTTGGATGAACACAGTGTCTGCCGGGAAGAGGGGAGTGTCTGCCGGGAAGAGGGGAGTGTCTGCCGGGAAGAGGGGAGTGTCTGCCGGGAAGAGGGGAGTGTCTGCCGGGAAGAGGGGAGTGTCTGCCGGGAAGAGGGGAGTGTTGTGCATGAACACAGTGTCTGCCGGGAAGAGGGGAGTGTTGGTGGATGAACACAGTTTCTGCCGAGGAGAGGGGAGTCCCGGGTCTGAGGAATTCTAAGTCTCGGATCATTCCACCTCCCTGTGTGCATGCTGGAGAGACATGGACGCTCACGGTGGATTTGGGAGAGACAAGTTCAAGCCATGGAAATGAGGTGTTTTCGCAAGATACTAAAAAAAACAGATACACTGATCATATCACCAGTGAACAAGCGCGCCATACCATCAAGCATCACATCGGACCTTAACCCTTTCACTGCCAAACTCGTATTTATGCAGCAGCTCCCGGTAGACTACCCATGAGGGTGACCAGATCATGGGTCTGTTATCCATGAACCTACTGCTCCTTATGTTCGGCGGTAGGACAGGCCTTATTTTCTACAAATCACAGGGGGGGAATCCCAAGCGATTCTTAGACACCATCTGATCTGTGTTTATAGCACAAGGGAATTTTGCACTCTGAATTGACTGGCGGTGAAAGGGTTAATGAAGATCTGCTGCCATCAGTTCAGAAAAGACAGCTACGAAGTTGTGGCCACGTAACACGATCTAATGAACTTGCTGAAACAATTCACCGAGGAACTGTCGAGGGAGGGAGGCTGGAGCGGAAACAGAAAAAAAATGCCAACAAAAAAGCGACGGACTGGCAGCATTTCAGAAGTGAAACCATTTGCAGAGACCCAGGCTAATGAAACCATTTGCACAGACCCAGGCTAATGAAACCATTTGCAGAGACCCAGGCTAATGAAACCATTTGCAGAGACCCAGGCTAATGAAACCATTTGCAGAGATCCGGGCTAATGAAAACCATTTGCAGAGACCCAGGCTAATGAAACCATTTGCAGAGACCCAGGCTAATGAAACCATTTGCAGAGACCCCGGCTAATGAAACCATTTGCAGAGACCCAGGCTAATGAAACCATTTGCAGAGACCCAGACTAATGAAATCATTCCAGAGACCCAGGCTAATGAAACCATTTGCAGAGACCCGGGCTAATGAAACCATTTGCAGAGACCCAGGCTAATGAAACCATTTGCAGAGACCCGGGCTAATGAAACCATTTGCAGAGACCCAGGCTAATGAAACCATTTGCAGAGAACCAGGCTAATGAAAACCATTTGCACAGATCCAGACTAATGAAACCATTTGCAGAGACCCAGGCTAATCAAACCATTTGCAGAGACCCGGGCTAATGAAACCACTTGCAGAGACCCGGGCTAATGACACCATTTGCACAGACCCAGGCTAATGAAACCATTTGCAGAGACCCGGGCTAATGAAACCATTTGCACAGACCCAGGCTAATGAAACCATTTGCACAGACCCAGGCTAATGAAACCATTTGCAGAGACCCAGGCTAATGAAACCATTTGCACAGACCCAGGCTAATGAAACCATTTGCACAGACCCAGGCTAATGAAACCATTTGCACAGACCCAGGCTAATGAAACCATTTGCAGGCTTTGATACACAACCGACAGACCTGGAGAATCTTCTGAACAGTTCTTCTGCGCGGCGCTCTTCACAATGAAGAAGAAGAAGAAGAAGGAGGAGGAAGTGGAGGAGGAGGTGAAGGAAGAGGAGGAGGAGGAGGAGGAGAAGAAGAAGAAGAAGAAGAAGAAGAAGAAGAAGAAGAAGAAGAAGAAGAAGAAGAAGAAG
>NC_134896.1:54275393-54277893 GCF_041734735.1 Babylonia areolata
GAGAGAGAGAGAGAGAGAGAGAGACAGACAGACAGAGACAGAGAGACAGACTCAGAGACAGAGACAAGGAAAAGCTAGCATGATCGTTAAAGAGGCTAACCAAACATCGACATGTTCTTTTTTTTTTTCTGAAGCATTGTATGAACATCCCAGTATTGGGGATTATTTGGTTCGTGTTTAAAGATCAAGGGAACAACCAGAGGAAATAATTTCTGACAACGTGCTTCAGCATCAGCGGACAACTAAAGGAACTCATTTCGGACGTCATGTTTTGGTATTAGAGGACAGTGTAAGGAAGTAATTTTCATCACATGTTTGAGCATCAGAGGACAATTCATTTCTGACATGTTTCAGCTTTTAAGGGCAAATTTAAGAACTCATTTCTGAGAACGTGTTTCAGCATTAGAGGATAGCTAAAGGAAATGATTTCTAACAACGTGTTTCAGCATTAGAGGACAACTAAAGGAAATGATTTCTAACAACGTGTTTCAGCATCAGAGGACAACTAAAGGAAATGATTTCTAACAACGTGTTTCAGCATCAGAGGACAACTAAAGGAATGATTTCTGACAACGTGTTTCAGCATCAGAGGACAACTAAAGGAATGATTTCTAACAACGTGTTTCAGCATTAGAGGACAACTAAAGGAATGATTTCTAACAACGTGTTTCAACATTAGAGGACAACTAAAGGAATGATTTCTGACAACGTGTTTCAGCATTAGAGGACAACTAAAGGAAATGATTTCTAACAACGTGTTTCAACATTAGAGGACAACTAAAGGAATGATTTCTAACAACGTGTTTCAGCATTGGAGGACAACTAAAGGAAATGATTTCTAACAACGTGTTTCAACATTAGAGGACAACTAAAGGAAATGATTTCTGACGTGTTTCAGCATTAGAGGACAACTAAAGGAATGATTTCTAACAACGTGTTTCAGCATTAGAGGACAACTAAAGGAAATGATTTCTAACAACGTGTTTCAACATTAGAGGACAACTAAAGGACATGATTTCTGACGTGTTTCAGCATTAGAGGACAACTAAAGGACATGATTTCTAACAACGTGTTTCAACATTAGAGGACAACTAAAGGACATGATTTCTGACGTGTTTCAGCATTAGAGGACAACTAAAGGACATGATTTCTGACGTGTTTCAACATTAGAGGACAACTAAAGGACATGATTTCTAACAACGTGTTTCAACATTAGAGGACAACTAAAGGACATGATTTCTGACGTGTTTCAGCATTAGAGGACAACTAAAGGACATGATTTCTAACAACGTGTTTCAACATTAGAGGACAACTAAAGGACATGATTTCTGACGTGTTTCAGCATTAGAGGACAACTAAAGGACATGATTTCTGACGTGTTTCAACATTAGAGGACAACTAAAGGACATGATTTCTGACGTGTTTCAGCATTAGAGGACAACTAAAGGAATGATTTCTGACAACGTGTTTCAACATTAGAGGACAACTAAAGGAATGATTTCTGACAACGTGTTTCAACATTAGAGGACAACTAAAGGACATGATTTCTGACAACGTGTGTCAGCATTAGAGGACAAAAAAAAGAAAAAAAAAGAAGAAAAAAAAAGATTTCTGACGTGTCTGAATGTAAGGGGCTAACTAAAGGAAATTATTTCTGACATCATGTTTCGGGATTAGAGGACAACTTTAAGAACTCATATCTAACAACTTGTTTGAGGATCAAACAGCATTAGAGGACAAAAAAAAAGAAAAAAAGAAAGATTTCTGACGTGTCTGAATGTAAGGGGCTAACTAAAGGAAATTATTTCTGACATCATGTTTCGGGATTAGAGGACAACTTTAAGAACTCATATCTAACAACTTGTTTGAGGATCAAAGTGACAACGAAAGGTAACCGGATTTTTCCAACGTGTCGTAGGATCAAGGAAGATAACTAAAGAAAAAAAGTAATCATCATCATCATCATCATCATCATCACCATCATCATCATCATGAAATAATTACAGTGCAATGACAACATGAAGAAGAAGAAGAAGAAGAAGAAGAAGAAGAAGAAGAAGAAGAAGAAGAAGAAGAAGAAGAAGAAGAAGAAGAAGAAGAAGAAGAAGAAGAAGAAGAAACAGTAGTTGCAGCGCAAAGGACAAGAATACAAGAAAAAAAAAAAGAACAACAACAACAAGAACAAGAGGAAGACAACAAATAACAAACAACGTTAATGAGTTTGTCGATAGTTTGCGCCTTATGATGGAAGTGTCAGAATATGTGCACAGTGTCAGAATATGTGCACAGAGCGGTCAGAATATGTGCCAGGTCAAGAGATGTGTTATCACCGGGTCACTGTCCCTGTCTCCCCTCCGTGTGCCTTCCTTGTCAGCCCTGGAGGCGACTGCCTGCAGGAATCTGACTCATCCCAAACTGCTGGAATTCTACGATGCTTTTATCCTCGTAACGAAGAAAGGATATGATGTTGTGTGGGCCTAGGTTCCCGGCCATGTTGGCA
>NC_134896.1:54282893-54285393 GCF_041734735.1 Babylonia areolata
ACACGCACGCACACGCACACACACACGCACACACACACACACACACACACACACACACACACACACACACACACACACACACACACACAAAAGGCATTGAAGAAGTTAAGGCAGTGGACTGGGAGTAACTGGGCAGAGTGGAAGGGGGGGGGAGGGGAGGGGAGGGGAGCGGTGAGGGCGCAATGGGATGGACGCAGAAGTGAGAAGGGTGTCGGGCAGGGTGGGGTGAAGTGGGGTGGGGTGGGGGCAGTGGGGGTGAGGGGGTGAGAGGAGAAACACGTGACCCGGTGAAAGGCAAGAGACCATGGACAGGACAGAGCACAGGAAATGGAACGGACCAGTTCATATTCTCGTCAATCAGGGACTGGCCCCTCCCTCAAAGGGTATTTGTATTTGTATTTGTATTTCTTTTTTATCACAACAGATTTCTCTGTGTGAAATTCGGGCTGCTCTCCCCAGGGAGAGCACGTCGCTACACTACAGCACCACCCATTTTTTTTTTGTATTTTTTCCTGCGTGCAGTTTTTGTTTTTTTCCTATCGAAGCGGATTTTTCTACAGAATTTTGCCAGGAACAATCCTTTTGTTGCCGTGGGTTCTTTTACGTGCGCTAGGGGCATGCTGCACACGGGACCTGGGTTTATCGTCTCATCCGAATGACTAGCGTCCAGACCACTACTCAAGGTCTAGTGGAGGGGGGGGGGGGGAGAAAATATCGGCGGCTGAGCCGTGATTCGAACCTGCGCACTCAGAGTCTCTCGTTTCCTAGGCGGACGCGTTACCTCTAGGCCATCACTCCACATAGTGGTGAGATGGGGGCTGGAAGGAATGGGAAGTTATATAGATGGGGGAGGGAGGTGTAGAGGGGTGAGGAGGGGGTTGAGGGAGAGAGAAAGACAGAAAGCGAGGAAAAAGAGAATTTGGAGAGAGAGAGAGAGAGAAGAGTGTGTGTGCAAGAGAGTAAGAGAGGGAGAAAAGGGGATCTCTCTCTCTCTCCCTCTCTCCCTTCTCTCTCTCTCTCTCTCTCTCTCTCTCTCTCTCTCTCTCTCTCTCAATTCTGATCTCTTTTGTCCATTGTGTAAAGAGTCGATAGAAGATGAAGTGCACTTTGTTTTGAAATTCCCCCGTTTTGTGTTTTCTTCGTGAAAAATTTATCCCAAAGAAATATTATATATATCCATGTTCATTTCGATTTAATCTGCTGATGGCATCTACAGATGACGGACTTATACATAATTTGGTTCTATATTTATATAAAGCTTTTCACTTAAGAGATATAATTATGTCATGATTAATTGCTATAGTTCTGGTGACATACACTAATGTTGTTATCGCCACTCGTTCATATGGGGCTTTGGCCTTAATGAATAAACCATCTGAATCTGAATCTCTCTCTCTCTCTCTCTCTCTCTCTCTCTCTCTCTCTCCTTGGTTGATCTCTCCTGGATGATCTTAGAAAAATGATTCATCCCTACAAAGTGTTACAGCACACCAACTTTTTTTTTCCAGACTTAACATTTGTTAACATCTTGCAGACATGATTCTGTTATCAAGATCTTCGCAGTTGTTTTTCCTGTGTAAGTCGTTTCAGAGAAGAACCATTATGAGCTGATACTACTACGATATTGTTCAAAGGTATATATATATATATATATATATATATATATATATATATATATATATATATATATATATATGCAATATTCACGAATTACATGTACAATGTCTTTGTGCGCATCATTTTCTAAAATATTTCGTATCTATGTGTATCCCCTTCAAATAGGACCATGGCCTTTCTTTAATAATAATAATAATAATAATTATATATATATATATATATATATATATATATATATATATATATATATATATATATATCGTTATCTCTTTCTCTCCTTCTCTGTAGCGGGAGAAGGAAAAGGACAAAAAATGATGATGATGGTGATGATGATAACAATACTGCTACTGCTGCTGCTACCACTACTACTACTACTACTACCTACTACTGCTACCACTACTACTACTGGTAAGAAGAAGAAGAAGAAGAAGAAGAAGAAGGAGGAGGAGGAGGTGAAGGAGAAGGAGATGAAGGAAGAGCAGAAGCAGAAGAAGAAGAAGAAGAAGGAGGAGGAGGAGGAGCAGGTGAAGGAGAAGGAGATGAAGGAAGAGCAGAAGCAGAAGAAGAAGAAGAAGAAGAAGACTAAGGCATTATTCTTGTCCGAATACATTTGGGGCTATTCTGCTAACACGTTCTTACTATTTTCTTTGGTAAAAGAAAAAAACAAACAAAATCATGGAGTCGCTCATTTCTAAAATCACTAAGTTTCTGCAATGTTTTTTTTGTTTTTCATCAGCTTTTGTGTTTCAGTAGTATAAAGGTTATCTCGTAAAGGTCAAAGCTGGGTTTGGGCTCTCACTGGTAAATGTCACACAGCAAACCACAAGAAGAGCAGTCTGGTTCGTTAGTAGTTGCATTCAGGTTTTAGAGGGCCACTTGAAGT
>NC_134896.1:54307893-54312893 GCF_041734735.1 Babylonia areolata
CTAACGCCTGACAGTCCTAAAACCCCTCCTTGCCAAAATAGTGGGGATGTAACTTGGGGCAAGACACTCTCCACTCCAATCAGCCCAGATAGTCTGAACAGCAGACGCCACCTCTGGTATTGAATGAGGAAGGGGGTGGGTCTGGGCCAGCCTTTACCGACCCTCCCCCCCCGCCTCCCCCCCCCCCCCCAACCAGCTCCCCCATCCCCTGCCCTTTCAATTAAAACGTGACGGAAGCAAACGTAGGAAAGCTCTACATCGATAACCTGTATTGATTCTAACTGAGCCAAATTTACCCCCCCGGAGCCATTTTCACAGTAACTCCCATACACATTGTGAAAGGACAGGCAGCGGGTCAAATCCAACCAGGGGGTTGGGGTCGGGGTGGGGGGGGGTCACTTCTGAACAACTGAAGTTCCCATCCCAGGGATCATTCCATCGCCAGTCTACACAGACCCCGGGGCTAGCCATATTTTACACCCCGGAGAAAAAAAAAATTAAAAAAGCAAAAACAAAACCCAATGGGGTGGGAACAATTTTTACTGCTACACCGGCAAGGTGGGACAGACTCCACGGAGACTGTTGTTTTCACTGCTGACCTACACTTCCTCCTTTCCGTCTCCTCCCCTGCCCCCTCTGCCACCCTCCCCCCTCCTCCTACCCCCCCCCCCCCCCCCACACACACACACCCTCACCCCCCCCTCCTTCCCACGTCACCATCAGCAAGAGGAAGAACCGTGGACACCCTGACGGACCAGACCTGTGGTCAGCTTCATCTCCTCCACCCTACCCTATGACATCACTACAAGTCCCACCATTATGACATTCATATTCCTCCCCCTGATGACGTATGCTGCGTGAACAAGCGTCATCCATACAATCAGTCTATGACAAGCAAAATCTGGCCTTCTTTTCCCGAAATGTGGTAACAGAATTTAAACGATTGCGCAAGATGTTACGCTACCGTGCATACACAGAACCTCGGTTTCTGGTCTCATTCGAAAGGCTTGTAGGTAATAGAGCCAGAAGCAAGATTAACTCCTCGGGGGAAAAATGAGATTCGAACCCCGACCCCTAGATCACCAGGACCACGAGTCCAATGCTGCAACCTGAGCTATTACGATCCTCGGGTGGATGAAAGTTTCCCAAGAAAGACAAATCCTCCAACCGCTTTCCGGATGTCGTAAAGTCAAGCGGGAGGGGGGGGGGGGGGGGGGGGGTAACACTGCATAGGGCAATAGACCACCCTCAATCCATTTCTGAGATTGCAGAAACCGAAAGAGAGATTGCGGGTGGAACCATTCAAAACACAAAGCCCAAAAGAATGAAAGAGAATGCGCTCAGAAGCGAACTGAACACTGAAGTATTGGGACAGTTTTTCACAGGGGCAGAGAGAAAAAAAAGGGGGAAGCGGGGAAGCCATTGTGGCCCAGTTCAATAGAACTTCCTGTCACGCGGTGTGACTGACAAATAGAAAGGGAGAGCACTTTGTCTGCCTAATAACCTGCCAGCTGAGAGTGACTGACTTTCTTTCTCTGTGTGTTTGTTTGTTCGTTTGTTTGCTTCTCGTGCGAATTTTTTTTTCTTCTTGAGTTTTATGCAATGACAACAAAAAAAAGAAAAAAAAAAAATAATGAGCAGTTGACATGTGAAATGGATTGCGCGCGCGCGCGTGTGTGTGTGTGTGTGTGTGTGTGTGTGTGTGTGTGCGTGTGCGTGCGTGCGCGCGCGTGTGTGCGACCTTGATATATATGATTTTCAGTTTGGTTTATGATCTGACAAGGTCACTAAGTAAATTTTTTTCATGAAGAGAAGCGCACGACGTAAGCTGTAATTCCTCTAAAAAGGTGTGTTTCCATTGCACGAATGATGAATGTGACCTTCACCCCTCACTCTTTCCATGTAATAAAAGGATGTATCGGCGTGTACCATCCTACTGACTTTTATCATTCTGCAGACTGCGATGGCTGCAAAAGCATTAGGGTAAGAAGTAAGCCACACTCAGACAGAGACGCAGACACACGCACACAGAGAGACACACACACAGACACGAACACACACACATACACAGAGACACACACACACACACAGACACACACACACACACACACACACACACACACATATATATATATATATTATATATACATATATCTTAGATAGATCGATAGATAAATATATAGAACAATCACTAGACAGACAAATAGAAAAATCGCTTTATCGATGAAATCGATGATCAGATAGATAGATAAATATATAGAACAATCGCTTAATTAATGAAATTGATGATCAGATCACATAGACAGATACATAGATAGATCGATAAAATGATAGATAGATAGAAAAATCGTTTCGCTTCATTTCATCTTTCTCTGTCTGTCTGTCTGTCTGTCTTTCTGTTTGTGTGTGTCGAGTCTCTCGACAAAACTGGAGTGACCTGTCACAGCTAGGGTCTTCTCCTTAGCGGTAATCATTTTCGGAAGAAGCCTATTCGCCTGTCCACCCCCTCCTCCCCCTTACCCCCCCCCCCCCCCCCACCCACTTCCGACCCCTCCACTGAACCCCGCCCCCACCCTCTCTCTCTCTCTCTCTCTCTCTCTCTCTCTCTCTCTCTCATTCTGTTATGAAATCGTCTTTTCTAACAAACAAGATGTTAAAAAAAAAATAAAAATAAAAAAAAGAAGAAAGAACGTCACGTAATCTCATAAGACACGTCAGATGCAGCAACACCAGCAGCAGCAGAAAAGAAGAAGAAGAAGAAGGAGGAGGAGGAGGAGGAGGAGCAGAAGAAGAAGAAGAAGAAGAAGAAGAAGAAGAAGAAGAAGAAGAAGAAGAAGAAGAAGAAGAAGAAGAAGAAGAAGAAAGCAAGTCGACAAACGAACACACACAAACCAACCCCAGAGGGGAAGAACATTTTCTCAGCCACAGTTTATTGAATCTCCTTCGACACCTTCATCCCCCATCCTGTCGTGATGTTGAACTGACCCCTCAAAAAACGACACTTGGACAAAGGAGACAAGCCAGTTGACCACGGAGGGTTGCCGGGAGAAGAAGAAGAAGAAGAAGAAGAAGAAGAAAAAAAAAACGAATTAAAAACAAACAAACAAACAAACAAACAACAACAACAAAAAAAGACTTTGTGGTGATTCGATATTCACTTAATGATCGTCACCCGATGTCCATCTAAATGGCAGAATCGGATCTTCAGAGATGGAGGAGTGTGTGTGGTGGGAGTGGGGGTGGGGGGGAGGAGAGAGAGAGAGAAGGGATGGGGGAGAAAGAGAGAGACAGAGAGAGAGAGAAAGAAAGACAGAGAGAGAGAGAGAGAGAGAGAGTTTAGACAGAGATATAGAGAGAGGAGTTAGGCAGACAAAGAGGGAAAGAGTGAGACAGGGTCAGTGAGACAGAGAGAGAAAGAGACAGACAGAGAGAGAGACAGAGACAGAGACAGAGAGAGAGAGACAGAGGCAGAGACAATGGAAATATAGAGAGAGGAGTGAGGTAGACAAAGAGAGAAAGAGTGAGAGAGAGAAACAGAAAGAGTGAGACAGAGACAGTGAGACAGAGACAGAGATTAAACAGAGATATATATAGAGAGAGGGGAGTAAGGGAGGGGGAGCGGGGTGCGTAGGTGGAGCGCGCGCGCGTGTGTGTATGTGTGTCTCTGTGTGTGTGGACGAGTGAGCGTGTGGATATATATGGATATATATATATATATATATATATATATATATATATATATATATATATATATATATATACATACATATATATATATATATATATATATATATATGGGGTTTTTTGTTTGTTTTTTTGTTTGCTTTTTTTCTTCTTTTTTATTCAGCCAATGAAGAAAGCCTCGTGTTGAGCGCTTGAAAAAAGAAGAAGAAAGAAAAGAAAAAAAAAGAAATAAGAGAAAACATGTGCTCCACGGACTTGCATGCAACTGAGGTCACAAAGTGAGAGAGAGAGAGGGAGAGAGACAGAGACAGAGAGAGACAGAGAGACAGACACAGAGAGAGAGAGAGGAGTGAGAGGAGCTGACGTGGGGGGAAGGAAGAAGGGTTGTGTGGTGTGTGTGTGTGTGTGTGTGTGTGTGTGTGTGTGTGTGTGTGTGTGTGTGTGTGTGTGTGTGTGTGTGTGTGTGTGTGTGTCGTTTTTGTGGTGTGTGTGGTGTGTGTGTGTGTGTGTGTGTGTGTGTGTGTGTGTGTGTGTGTGTGTGTGTGTGTGTGTGTGTGTGTCTGTGTGTGTGTGTGTGTGAGAGTGAGTGAGTGGGGGGGGGGGGGGAGCGGGAGAGGGGGAAGGGGAAGCAAAGGAGAAAAAAAAGAAGAAGAAAGAAACGATTCGTGCAAACTGGTTTCAGTTGACGTGGAGCATTCCCATTGGAAATGAAGTCTCGTGTCGCTTCACTTCATTGGCTGGCTCCATCATGCGGAGGTCTCTGTTCAAGGAACACCGCTCCGTCAACATGTGGAGTGCTGGCACAGTGGTAACGCGTCCGCCTAGGACACGAGAGTCTGAGCGCACTGGTTCGAATCCCGCAGCCGCCAATATTTTCTCCGCCTCCACTACACCTTGAGTGGTGGTCTGGACGCTAGTCATTCGGATGAGACGATAAACCATAGGTCCTGTGTGCAGCAAGCAAACATTCTGTAGAAAATTCCGCTTTGATAGGAAAATGAATAAAATTGCGTGCAGGGAAAAAATGACCCGACCCCCCCCCCCCCCACCCCACGTTCCCCGCCCCCAAGAAAAAAGGAAGAAAAAAAAAGAGAAGAAAAAGGGTGACGCTATCAGTGTAGCGACGCGCTTTCAATAGTGACAGCAGACTGAATTTCACTCAAAGAAATATGTTGCGACAAGAAGAGTAATACAATACAATACAATAAAAAAAAAGAAAGAAAGAAAGAAAAAAAACAACCCCAAAACAAAACTAAACAACAATGCTTCGACATCTTGCATCACCTTCCACATCCCCTCTACCAACACACACACAT
>NC_134896.1:54325393-54327893 GCF_041734735.1 Babylonia areolata
CAGCAAGTGCTAGAATCTGAAGTGCAAGCGATCAGATTCCACAGTCGTCTGAATTTTATTCCCCATCCATTGGGCCTTGAGTAGTGGGTTTGGACGCTAGTCATAAGGCCGAGACGATAAACCGAAGTCCCGTGTGTCAGCATGCAGTTGGCGCACGTAAAATAGCCCACGGCAACAAAAGGGTTGTCCCTGGGAAAATTCTATAGACACAAAATGCACTTTGATATGAAAACAAATTCACTTAGAGGCAGAAAAAAGGGTGGTGTTGCGCTGAAGTAACGCGTTCTCCCTTGGGAAAGTAGCCCGGATTTCACACAGCGAAATCTGTTGTGACAAAACTTAGTACGATGCAATGCTCTCTCTATCACCGTGACCTCCACAAGTGAAAACAACACCAAGACTCCAACAAAGATTTGTTTATATATATATATATATATATATATTTTTTTTTTTTTTTTTCTTTCCCGTCATCTGCACGGTTTCAGTGGCATCACTCCCACGCCGCTCATTTAGATTCCCCCCATACACGGCCACACCCGGGTTCGTCCGTCACAGTTCCAGCGTCGGCAGTCCACAGGGAACCATCGATGTTAGGTCGCCAGGAGGCCACACTCCTGAAGAGACCCTGCTCTGCTGTTGAGTCACTTCGGTGGTGTTCAGTGGTGCCTGTTCTGTTTTAACGTACTTAGGACACCACCTACTAAGCGTGTCTCTGCTATTCTGCTTTCCACTCCGCGAGACCTACTTATCTTTCTGACCTTATCAGTGTTTACACTCCCACAAGAAACCTCCGCTCTTCCTCTGACGGTTACCTTTTGAAACTCCCTCGCGTCAATACAAGAACCTACGGTGAACGTTCTTTCTTTGCTGCTCCTCACATCTGAAACAACCTTCCTCATCATATCCGTGCAACTGATTCTATTTCTGCCTTTCGCTCATCACTAAAGACTCATCTTTTAAAAACCCATCTATAAGAACTCTCAGCTTCCTTTTCTCCAACACCACCCATGTCAGCTCACTTTGGATGTATGTAGAGTGGGAAAGGGAGAGTGTGAGTGGGGGGAGGATTTTTTGAGAAAGAGTGGCCATGAATGTTTTATGTTACTTGATCTTGTCTATCCTTTCATTCAATCAATCATTTAGTTAAGTCTTTTGTGCCGTACCCTTGAATAACCACTCAGAGCACGGCCACACTTGTAAGTTTTTTTCTTTCATGTAAAGCGCCCTGAGCTCTTAGCGAGAAAGGGTGCTATATAAACGTACAGTACTATTATTATTATTATTAAGCCCCCTTCTGACGACAATAATGGTTTAGTCGCGGAGCCAGACTGAGTGAGCGTCCCTCCCGGAGTGGAGACCTCCATCACGTCCCTCAAACAACAGCCCCTCCATGAATCTGCTGACACTGAAGACATTGACAGGACTCACCCCAAGCATGGAAGTGGAGGGGCATCGAAACTGAGGTCACCATGAGAGCAGGGCATGGAAGGCCACAGACTCTGAGACTGTTTTGTTTACACTGATGATGATTGGGTGTTTTTAAATTTTTTTATATTGTAATATGTTGCATTGAAAAGTGTTGGATTGTATTGATATGTAGAATTCTTTTAATGTACTGTATTGTATTGAGCTAACTGCTTTGTGCAGTGTCGTATGATATTGATTTGCTTTGCTTTGTTTCGTTGGTTTGCGTTTTTTGTGTGTGTGTGTTTTTGTGGTTTTTTTCACAACATATTTCTCTTTGTAAAATTTAGGCTGCTCTCCCCAGGAAGAGCGCGTCGCTACGTTGCAGCGCCGCCAGCACATTTTGGGGGATTGGGGGTGGGGTGGGTGGGGAACGTTTATCTGAAAGTATAAGTCATTTGACTATCAAACTAGATTTCTCTCCGAAGTCCTGCCAGGAACATCCCTTTTGTTGTCATGTGTTGTTTTACGTGCGCAGAGTGGATGCTGCCCATGATTCCGCGGGGGAATTGCCTTTTCGCGAAAGACTACACAGTGTGGAGGGGAAGCAGGGCATTACCACAGACAGAGATCAGCTACCAAGACTATACAGTATAGAGAGGAAACAGGGCATTACCACAGACAGAGATCAGCTACCAAGACTATACAGTATGGACAGGAAACAGGGCATTACCACAGACAGAGATCAGCTACCAAGACTATACAGTATGGACAGGAAACAGGGCATTACCACAGACAGAGATCAGCTACCAAGACTACACAGTGTGGACAGGAAACAGGGCATTACCACAGACAGAGACCAGCTACCAAGACTATACAGTATGGACAGGAAACAGGGCATTACCACAGACAGAGATCAGCTACCAAGACTATACAGTATGGACAGGAAACAGGGCATTACCACAGACAGAGATCAGCTACCAAGACTATACAGTATGGACAGGAAACAGGGCATTACCACAGACAGAGACCAGCTACCAAGACTGTACAGTATGGAGAGGAAACAGGGCATTACCACAGACATAGATCAGCTACC
>NC_134896.1:54355393-54357893 GCF_041734735.1 Babylonia areolata
AGGGGGAGAGAGAGAGAGAGGAAGGAAAACAGAGAGAGGGAGAGAGAGAGAGTGCGGGATGGAGAGAGAGATGGAGAGACAGACAGAGAGAAAGGGAGAGAGAGGGAGGGAGAGACAGAGAGGCAGAGAGAGAGGGAGGGAGGGAGAGAGCGAGAGAGAGAGCGAGAGAGAGAGAGAGAGACAGAGATAGAGACAGAGACAGACAGAACGAACGAACAAAAGAACGAACGAAGAGAGAGAGAGAGAGAGAGAGAGAGGGATGGAAAGAAAGAGAGAGAGAATGCGAATGCGAATATTTTTATTCACAATAGGCCATAGCCTCTCATGAAGGGGGTGGTTAGCTGAAACTTTTGAACAGAGACAAAGACAGAGAGAGATAGAGATGAAACAGAAAACAACAACAACACACACACACACACACACACACACACACACACACACACACACACACACAGACAGACACAGACAGACAGACAGACAGACACAGACAGACATAGACAGAGATAGAGACAGACAGACACAGACAGACAGAGGCAGAGACAGAGTGTTTTCCAGATCCCCCCCCACCCGCCCCCCTGCCCCCTCGCCCCCCACCCCACCCCCACCCCACCCCACCCCCTCCCTCCCTTCAAACAGCCAGAACGCCAAATGGAATCCCGTCACGGACAGATAATCCAAGACTGACCAAACCGAGCGACGCTTCCTTCAAAGACGGCTTCCGAGTCTCGTTCAACAAGACTGAAGCACCAGTTAACTCTCTCCATACGAACGGCGAAAGAGACGACGTTAACAGCGTTTCACCCCAATTACCATCATCAAAATATTGCAAGCGGAAGGCTCTTATACTGAAGAGGTGAATGTTGACAAAGAATACCACAGTTCTGACGACGGAAGCTAAAGGTTGGGTCATTCAGACACCCACTGGACATCCGAGGGGTCTGTGAAGAGGAGAAGAGAGGACTGGCCGTACTGAGTGAGTTAATTAACGTGATTCACGACTGAATGATTGCCCAACAAAACTGGAACAAAAAAACTAAAGTTTATAAAAAAAACCTTTTGGGTGGTAGTTGAATCCGCTTTGTTTTTACACAACGTTTCGGACCATAGGCCCGTTGTCAAGTGATGAGAAGAGGACAATGTGAATAGAAAAGCCTATGTGAGGAAAGGGTGATGACATCTTACTCTTACCTATTACCCACCTTCCAGATAGGCTTTTCGCAGGTATTCTAAAATAAACAACAAAACAACAACAAAAAAACCCAAAAAAACTGGGACTGTTGTATATTGTGGAAACGTGGCATAACGTAAATATCCTCCATCAAAAGCTGACACAGCTGATCATGTGAGTCTTGAATGAACAAAAAAATTATTGTCGGATGTTTTAATTTATGATTATTCAACTGACAGGAATCAGTATTATATCACAATACTTCTAAATATAATTATTATTATTATCAGTAGTATTTTTATGTATTTATCTATTATTTATTTATTGTTATTTTTTACTTTATTTATTTTATTTTATCTTATTTATTTTATCTTATTTTTATTTTATTTTCTTTATTGATTTATTTTTTAACATTTTTTTTTTCTCTCAAGGCCTGACTAAACGCGTTGGGTTACGCTGCTGGTCAGGCATCTGCTTGGCAGATGTGGTGTAGCGTATGTGGATTTGACCGAAGGCAGTGACGCCTCCTTGAGCTACTGATACTGAGACACATAAACAGCTACAGAGACAGAGCGAAAGCCCAGACTGATATCAGGATCAGGAATTCAAACTGTCTGTAAAAAAAGAAAAAAAGAAAAGAATAATGTAAAACCACAATTGTATGCAATATGATATCGGTCAAGTGTGTGTGTGTGTGTGTGTGTGTGTGTGTGTGTGTGTGTGTGTGTGTGTGTGTGTGTGTGTGTGTGTGTGTGTGTGTGTGTGTGTGTGTGTGTGTGTGTGTGTGTGTGTGTGTGTTGTGTGTGTGTGTGTGTTGTGTGCGTGTGTGCGTGCGTGCGTGCGTGTGCGCGTGCGTGCGCGTGTGCCAGAGTGACGGGTTATCAAGCAAGCAACAGCAGCATCCCCCCGACAAGTGTTTGACAGAGAACAGGAAGAAGAAGGAGGAGAGACAAGAGCAGTGTACAGAACGGGGTTATCGGTGTCTCCATCTCCCTCCCCGCTCCGCCCCCTTCATCCCTTCTCCAACAGGACGGTCACGACACGTTTGACAGCTATCTTTGATAGAGGGGGGGAGAGGGGGGAGAGAGGGAGAGAGAGAGAGGGAGAGGAGAGAGGGAGAGAGAGACGGGGGGGGAGAGAGAGAGGGAGAGAGAGAGGGAGAGAGAGAGACAGACAGACAGAGAGAGGGAGAAAGAGGGAGAGACATAGAAAGAGAGAGGGAGAGAGGGGGGGAGGGAGAGAGGGGGGAGGGAGAGAGAGATTCAAGATTCAAGATTCAAAAACTTTATTACTCAAGGATAAAGATTTTAGGCATTGCCTAGTCTTCCAATC
>NC_134896.1:54362893-54372893 GCF_041734735.1 Babylonia areolata
CACGCCTGTGCATAAACGCGAGCTTGGCGGTGAAAGGGTTAAATAAAAGTTGTTCATTGTCACTCGCTCAATTTCCTTCCGCTTCGTTTCGTCCCCCCACACACCCTCCTCTCTCTGTCTGTCTCTCTCTCTGTCTGTCTCTCTAAGGAGGAAGGTGGCAGAATGGTTAAGACGCTCGTCTGCCAATACAGAGTCCGGGAGGGTCTGGGTTTGAATCCTGCTATCGTCCGTCCTGTCTCCCCAAGTTTGGCTGGAAAATCCAACTGAGTGTCCGGTCTTTCGGATGAGACTAAATATACACCGTGGTGGCGGTCTTCACTCTGGGAGGGACGCTCACTCAGTCTGGCTCCGCGACTGAGCCATTATTGTCGTTAGTAGGGGGCTTAGTAGGTGGTGTCCTAAGTACGTTAAAACAGAACAGGCACCACTGAACACCACCGAAGTGACTCAGCAGCAGTGCATTGTCTCCTCTGGTGTGTGGCCTCCTGGCGACCTAACATCGATGGTTCCCTGTGGACTGCCGACGCTGGAACTGCGACGGACGAACCCGGGTGTGGCCGTGTATGGGGGAATCTAAATGAGCGGCGTGGGAGTAATGCCACTGAAACGGTGCAGATGAATGGGGCAGCAAAAAAAAAAAAAAAAAAAAAAAAAAAAAAAAAAAAAAAAAATATATATATATACACCGAGCTCCCGTGTGCAACACGCACTTTGTGCACTGAAAAACGAACCCCGTGGCAACGAGAGTGTTATCCTCTGGTAAAATCCTGTGGAAGAAATCAACTCTGATAGGTACACAGATATATATGGGCGTTGGGTTATGCTGCAGGTCAGGCATCGGCCTTGCAGATGTGCTGTAACGTATATGGATACGCAGTGACGCCTCCTTGAGAAACTGAAACTGTCTCTGGCTCTGTCTGTCTCTCTATCTCTCTGTGTGTCTCTGTGTCTCTCTCTCTCTGTGTCTGTCTCTCCCTCTCTCTCTGTGTGTCTCTCCCCCCTCTCTCTCTGTCTCTCTCTCTCCCCACCTCTCTCTGTCTGTCTCTCTCCCCCCTCTCTCTCTCTCTGTATCTGTCTCTCTCCCTCTCTTTCTATCTCTGTCTCTCTCTCTCCCCCTCTCTCTGTGTCTCTCTCTCTCCCTTTCTCTCTGTCTCTCTCTCTCCCCCCTCTCTCTCTGTCTTTCTCTCTGTCTGTCTGTCTCTCCCCCTCTCTCTCCCTCTCTCTCCAGCAGATGGAGCCTTCAGTCTCCCTCACACATGAAAGACAAGCACAAGGAAAGCTGGAAAGGTGTTCACTTTGTGCGAACCTGGAATCGAACTAGGGGCCTCTCACTAACACTAACACAGAGGGTAAACGAACCACAGTGGCCTATCATTCTAAATAATAAAATAAGAAGAAGAACAGAAATATATATATATATATATATATATATATATATATATATATATATATATTAAATCAGCTCCCAAAGCGCGATTGGAATATGAAACAAAATGGGTGAATGGGTTCTCTTTCATTGTGATGAATGAAATCAAAAGAGGAAACGACAGTTTGAATTAAAGTTCAAAACTATATGTAGTAAACAAAAAAAAAAAATATATATATATATATAAAACTATTAAAAAACTAAGAATTTAAAAAAAGAAAAGAAAGAAGAGAAAAGAAATGACTGGTTGAATTAAAGTTCAAAAGTACATGTAATCAAGAAGAATGAGGAAACGACGAGTCAACTTAAAGTTCAAACCGGTATACAAAGGGAAGACAGACAGACAGACAGACAGAAAGGCTAATAAAAAAAGAAGGGGAACACAAATTCAGAGAAAGAAATAAACAAAGAGGAAAAAAAAAGTGATAAAAAGGAAGAAGAACTTATTTATGAAAAAACAAACAAAAAAACAACAACAAAAACACGATGAGTAGGAAGAAAATAAACATATGGCCATCACTTCTACTCAAATCCTCAAGTTCATATATAAAAAACAAAACAACCCCCCCCCCCCCCACCAAAAAAAAAAAGAAAAAGAAAACAACAAAACGAAAAAAACAAAAACAAAACAGACAGCTGCACCGAAATATCGGTTTTTTTTCTGACATCTTTGGCTTTTTTTTCTCCCCTCCACTGCATTCTCCATTCCCGTAATGTTGTTGACGAAGACCTGATCTGCATTCTCTACAGACATTGACAAGTACCACGGCACCCCCCCCCCCACCCCCCGCCCCCTCTCTCTCTCCCTATTGGCCATCTCTCATTCCCCACTACCATCCATTATTGTTCGGGTTAACTCACTCAGTACGGCCAGTTCTCTCTTCTCCTCTACACAGACCCCTCGGATGTCCAGTGGGTGTCTGAATGACCCAACCTTTAGCTTCCGTCGTCAGAATTGTGGTATTCTTTGTCAACATTCACCCCTTCAGTATAAGAGCCTTCCGCTTGCGATATTTTGATGATGGTAACTGGGGTGAAACGCTGTTAACGTCGTCTCTGTCGCCGTTCGTATGGAGAGAGTTAAAAGGCATTGCATGTAACACAATTTATGTTTGACAAACTCTCCCAAGATATATGTTCGTGCTATGCAAAACTGGAAAACTTTCTGTTTTTTTAACATGCATTGCATGCATGCACTTCCTTCGTCTTGACTGTCTCTCCATGAAACAGGCTTTTATTCAATGGGTAAAGCACTTCGCCACACTGTAACACAATTGTGTTCTTTCCTGCAGGCAATGTCTTTTTTTTTGCCAAGGAAATGAATTTGTTTCCGTCACTGACGACGAAACCTTCTGCGGTGAGCTGAAGTATATTGGATGAAATCTCTCTCTCTCTCTCTCTCTCTCTCTCTCTGAGAACGAAGATCAGTTTCTGTTTGTATGTCCGGTATTTCAGAATGTAAGGGTAAAATATCTAGAAAAAAAAAACTGTTACACAATACAGCAGAACCTGGTGTGGGTAATATGTTATCAGTTGAAAACATCAAACATAACAGAAAGTTGGCAATGTACATCAACAATGCCTTGAAACACCGAGAAGAACTCTTGGATACCCAGCAGAGACGTGTCTGCGAACACCCATCTACGTAGTGTGTGTCTCTATGTGTGTCTCTCTGTCTCTGTCTCTCTCTGTGTGTGTGGGGGGGGGGGGGGGGGAGGCTATGTATGTAAATTTGTGTATGGGTTGATGGCCTTCACAATTAAAATATTTGTCATTGTCATTGTCTCTGTCTCTGTCTCCCTGTCTGTCTGTCTCTCTCCTGATCTGTGAACAACTTTCTCCAGCTTCTTGTTTTGATTTAATTTTCATTTATTGACGCCTGCTTTGTACTTTAAAAGAAATGGAATTGGACTTGCTCACTTAGCCCTTCATGAGGGATCATCAACCGATCAAAATAAAGCAACAAAAACAGTGAAGAAAAAAAGAGAGTTATTTTCTCTTTCCAACACCCCATTTCCATTTCTCTATCTCTCTCCTCCCTGCCCCACATTTTCTCCTATTTGATTCTATTCCTGATGGAAGCTATGTTGACGAGTCAGTAAACTAAATAATGCAGTGGCCGCCTCCCACGAACCCCACCCCTACCCTCACGCGCCACACCCACCTCCCTCCTTCCTCCCTCCCCGCAGTTTACGTGCACGTGAAGCACGGCCAGACACCAGCCGTCCAGAAACAACACTGCTGTTTGTCCACGTCACTCACAGCGGGCTGACACCGGGTTGGGGCTCCGTGAAGAGGCCCGGGGGGCCATCAGGACAGGAGGGGACAGGGGGTAATGATGGACACATGAATCCCAGTGTGCTCAGCTTTATATTTTACGTGTGTGTGTGTGTGTGTGTGTGTTTTGGTGTGTGGCTCGAGAAGTGAGAACTAGGGGGAGGATTTCCACATTTTCTGTATCATTGCAGGTAGGACGAAGGTGGCAAAATGGTTAAGACGCTCATCTGTCAATGCGGAGAGTCTGTGAGAGTCAGGGTACGAATCCTCCGCTCGCCCTTTCCCCCAAGTCTGACTGGAAAGTCGAACTGAGCGGCAAGTTATTCGGATGAAATAAACCCAGGTCCCGTGTGCAGCACACTTGGCACACATAGAAAGAACTCGTGGCAACGAGAGTGTTGTCCTCTGGCAAAATTTTGCAGAATGAATCCACTCTGATAGATACACAAATATATATGCGTGCACTCAAGGCCTGACTAAGTGCGTTGGGTTATGCAGCTGGTCAGGCATCTGCCTAGCAGATGTGTAGTGCATATGGAATTGTCCGAATGCAGTGATGCCTACTTGAGAAACTGAAACTGAAAAACTGAAAATGTAACGCAGTGTAGACAGGGGAGAGCTGGCCTTGTGGAAACGCGTCCGTCTAGGAAGCGAGAGAATCTGAGGGCGCTGGTTCGAATCCCACATGAGCCAGTAATTTCTTCCCCTTCACGAGACCTTGAGTGGTGGTCTGGATGCTAATCATTCGGATGAGATGATAAACTGTGGTCCCGTGTGCAGCATGCACTTAGCGCAAGTAAAGAACACACGGCAACAAATGGGTTGTCTGTAGAAAACTCCACTTCGATAGCAAAACAAATAAAATTGCAGACAGAAAAACAAACCAATAAAAATGGGTGGTGCTCTAACAACGTGCTCCCCCGAGAGAGGGCAGCCTGGATTGCACTAAGAGAACACAATACGATACAAACTCTTTATTATCTACGATGAAATTGAGGTTTTGTTGTTGTTGTTGTTGTTGTTGTTGTTATTTTGGGTTGTTTTTTTTTCGCTGATTTTGTTATTTCAATTTTATTTTCTGTTGTGGTTGTTTATTTGTTTCTCCCCCGAGCTGAACTATTTGAATGGTGTAACACATCTTTTTTTTTTTTTTTTTAAGTAGTGGAGTTAAAAATCAAATCACACACACATGCTCTAATTTGCAAAAAGCAGCAGGAAACTGAGCGGCAATGAGAAAGAAAGTAATGTAAATCACAGTTTTCTTGGACAGTTCCATGTCTCACGGTAAAAGCAAATTCAATTACAACTTCAAGCTACTGACTAGGTTATTGCACATTCTACCTTGGAGTCAACCAACCTTGGAGCGACTCACTCAGCAGATAAATGGATCACTGCAGCGTCTCACTCTGTTCCTGTTCGTCTCCCAGATATTGTGTAACTAGAAAGAAAACGGCTGAACTTTTGTTTCGGTGAAAACGAAGAAAACAAGAACGGGCAAAATGAGTGGGTGGATTAAAGTTACAGAACAACGCATTATAGAAATAAGAGACAAGCAAGAGGGGTTTTGTTGTTGTTTTTTTTGAATGAGAGAAAGGATTATAACTCTTAGAGAAAGAAGGAGGAAAGGAATGGGAGAAAGAAAAAAATAGAAAGAAAGAAAGAATAAACTAAAGAAACGCATGTATTCATTCTGAAACGTGACGAGTGCTTTCCAAAATTGGAAACAAAATAAACACCCCAATTCCCCTTCCCACTTTGACGAAAGTATTTTCTCTTCCTCTTTTTGTTTTCTTCTTCTTCTATTCTTTTTTTGTATGTGAGACAAGCACTCGCCCCCCCCCCCCTCTTCCTATCACTCCCCCCCCCCCCCCCAGTGCTATTTGTTGTTCTAGATGAGAGGCACTGCAATAAAAAAACAACAACAACGCAGTCTTGTATATAAGACTCTCTGACGATATCCGTTCATTTCCGAAAAGAAAAAGAAAAAGAACCCTTATATATTTTGTTGTTGTTGTTGTTGTTGTTGTTTATAATCCACTGGATGTATTTCACTCACTCTGTTCACAAACCAGAACTTTCATTCCATGGGGTAAATTGTTTTGAAGCACTGCACATTCTTTTTTTCTTCTTCTTTTTTTCTCTCCTTTTTTTGCTGATGAAATAAATTGTTTTTTCCCCTGCATGATGCATCCAGGAAAACACCTTGTTATCTGCATGTTCTTCTGTATGAGCTAAACACTATTCTCTACCCCCTCCCCCCCCTCTCTCTCTCCCTACCCCAACCTCCCTCTCTCTCTCTTTGATGACTCTTAATGACTCCTGGTTAACTGGCGGAGTTTTGAAACACAATCATGTGCATCGTGTAGGCTGTTGCGAATGATCAGGTGGAAGCAGATTGTCTAAAAAAGTATAAGAGAATTCGTCATCCTGGATGATTTCATTCTGTACCTGCATGCACATTTATTGTTACTGAGTTCAAACACTTGATCAGTCCAGTTGTCCAACTTGATCAGTCCAGTTCCATCAGCCTGAGCTTATTGTTGACCAAAGAGAAAGGATACCACTCCAGTTTGAACACGTGACGTGCAGTCAGGATTTGAACCACATACTTCACGGAACCCCAGTCGGGAGTCCAATGCTCTGAGCACTTGGCTGCCAGCCCCCTCAGTGGTGCTGATGCCCAGGACTACAATCTGTGTTCTACAGTGCTGGAGGATGTCTTCTTCTTCGTTCTTGGGCTGTAACTCCCACGTTCACTCGTATGTACACAAGTGGGCGTTTATGTGTTTGACCGTTTTTACCCCGCCATGTAGGCAGTCATACTTTTTTTGTGGGGGAAAGGGGGTGGGGTGGGCGGGCGTGGCGGGAGAGGGAGTGTGAGGAGGGTGGAGACTGGAGAATTTGACAAAATGTTTGCCTCTAATCGATCTGAGCAAAAGGTGCGGATATTCAAGGTATAATTCAAGGTATGTTTTTACGATTCCAAGCAATTTGTAACATCTATCGCTGTGGTCATCTGTGGTGGGCAACAATTTGTAATCTATTTTAGTGGTGGTATGACTGATGACTCCCACCACCTTGTACCCCAGCGCTCCATTTTCAGCCCTTTTTTTAACGGACTGGCTCCAGAAAAATTGTGAAATTAAAATCCCGGACTCGAACTGGGGGACCCGCCGCTCACTGAACAGGCACTCCATCCAGGGATGTTCACCTCCCCATCTAATGCTCTTCTCTCGTGGAACGTAAAAAGGAGTGGGTGAACTATGAAAAAGAATAATAATGTAAAGGGGAAAATGTGAATTATTTTAAAGCATATGCTTGAAGAAAAGATACACAGACAGAAAGTGCATGCTGCACACGGGACCTCGGTTTATCGTCTCATCCGAATGACTAGCGTCCAGACCACCACTCAAGGTCCAGTGGAGGGGGAGAAAATATCGGCGGCTGAGCCGTGATTCGAACCAGCACGCTTAGATTCTCTTGCTTTTTAGGCGGACGCGTTACCTCTAGGTCATCACTCCTCACATGCTTGAAGAAAAGAAACATAGATAGAAATGCTGACAAAAATGCAATGACAGTTTTCAGACAATGAAAGAAAAAAATTCAAAGAAAGGGAGGAACAATTATTTTCTGAAACACGACAAGTGATATTCTAAAACGGGAGAACAAACAAACATCCCAGTCCGCTTTCTACTCTAACAGGCCAGCCTCATCTGAACTACAGGAATGTTTTCCTCTTAATTATATCACCTTACCTCCTTCTCCTCCACCTTCCGCACCCACATGAGATTTGTATTTCTTTTTTATCACAACAGATTTCTCTGTGTGAAAGTCGGGCTGCTCTCCTCAGGGAGAGCGCGTCGCAACACTACAGCGCCATCCCTTTTTTTGTATTTTTTTCCTGCGTGCAGTTTTATTTGTTTTTCCTATCGAAGTGGATTTTTCTACAGAATTTTGCCAGGAACAACCCTTTTGTTGCCGTGGGTTCTTTTACGTGCGCAAAGTGCATGCTGCACACGGGACCTCGGTTTATCGTCTCATCCGAATGACTAGCGTCCAGACCACCACTCAAGGTCTAGTGGAGGGGGAGGAAATATGGGCAGCTGAGCCGTGATTCGAACCAGCGCGCTCAGATTCTCTCGCTTCCCAGGCGGAGGCGTTACCTCTAGGCCATCACTCCTGGTTGAACATCCAACAGCCTTTTATGGCTATCAGGGCAATGTGTCTAGGGGCTCAGCATAGGAAGGCGGGCCCAAGACCTCTCCTTCCGCCGTTTTAACCTTCCACACCCGAATTCAGGCATCCATTCATGCCTGGATGGAATGAACAAACCAGGAGAAAAGTGCTTTTCTCAAGGATACAAACAACACCTTGCCGAAACGGGGCCTCGAACCCTGATCACTGGTGAACACTGGATCACAAGTCTAACGCTTAACCGATTCTGCCACAGTGCCTCACGTAAGACTGTTGATGATGCCAGGCCTGCACTCCTCTGAGTCACCACATTTCCCGTTTCCCAAAGGAAACGTCATTGCGTTCGGATAAACCCATAAACGCTACAACACCACACCTCCTAGGTATATGCCAACCCGCAACATAACCCAACACGCTTAGTCAGGGCTTGAGTGCATGTGTGTGTATTTCTGTACCTATCACATGCTGATTCCTTATGCGAAAGTTTGCTGCAGGAAAACCCTGTTGTTGCTGCGAGTTCTTTTTTGGTAATCCATGTGCGTGTTGCACACAGGACCTCAATTTACTGTTTCACCCGATGGACTTGTCGCCACAACACGTTCCAAATAACCCCGCACCTCCCCCCCCCCTCTCCTTCTCTTTCTTTCCTCTTCTTCTTCTTACTCTTTCTCTCAGCTCTGTAATATTTTTCGTCTGATAGTCTCTTTGTCATGGGATGGACAGGGGTGATGGAATATGGTGTGTAACGCATTGACGTGTCAGAAACTAAATAATTCAGCACCCGCCCTCCCCCCGCCCCTCCCCCCCCCCCCCGGAACCCCCTCCCCCCACCCTCCCTCCTTCCTCCCTCCCCGCAGTTTACGTGCACGTGAAGCACGGCCAGACACCAGCCGTCCAGAAACAACACTGCTGTTTGTCCACGTCACTCACAGCGAGCTGACACCGGGTCGGGCTCCGTGAAGAGGCCCGGGGGCCATCAGGACAGGAGGGGGGCAGGGGAAATGATGGACACATGAATCCCAGTGTGCTCGTTCAGTTGTGTTTTTTTTTCTGGAACGGGAAGTGAGAAGAAGGGGGCTGGACTTTCACACTTCACATTTCTAATTTAAATCGGAGGTTCTTCTTCTTCTTCCCCTTGGATGAATGTCTTGAAGGATGCAGCGCACATTACCGTTTCTAAATGTGCGGAGGTTTAATTAAGAAATAAGTATGGCACAGAACCACGTCTGGAATTATGTCCTTTTGTGATCAATGCAATGTATTGCCACATTACTATTGCATTATATCATTACTGTGACCAAAGCAATTATACTGCAATGTATTTTTCTTTTTTGAGAGTGATATGCCCGTGGATAACGTCATATAGCACGGAAGCAAACAGCTCTGCCATAAAATACAATCTACAAGCTTTACCTGATAACGTTCAAAAGTTGATAATACACTAACAACATTGCTGCATTCACCAGTATATGTGACAGAACAAAATTACCATTCTTCCTACCTGCTATTAATGAAGTCTCCCGTCGGACCGACGGATGAGTAGGCAGGCAGGCTTAACTGTCAGTGTGTGTCCTCATATGGGAGGAGAGACTAATTCTGGATGTGCAGCTCTTCCCACAGGTGTTGCAATTATACTGGTGGTAATACTGAACAGCTCACCTGATTATTTCACGTAAAGCTAAGAGTCCAGTTAAGTTGGTGGGGAGGGGGGGAGGGTTTACCACAACTCCTGTTCTGGTCATGTTTGGCTCCCAATTTTTTTTTTTTTTTTTTTAGAACAAAAATTCAACTGAAAAGGGAGCAATTGAGGTGGAGGGGGTGGGGTAGGAGTGTGGGAGTGGACTGGGGAAGGAAGAGAGAGAGAGAGAGAGAGAGAGAGAGAGAGAGAGAGAGAGAGAGAACAGAATGTGGAAAAGATAGAATACAAAATGTAAAATGGAGAGGTGAGTGTCAGTGCATGTAGAAAGAAAACACAAACAAAAAACAAAACAAAACAAACAAAAAACAACCACCAACCAACCAACCAACCAACCAACCAACAAAAAACCAATATTGGAATGGTATGTTTCACAGAACACAGAGAACACAAATTCAAGACGCCAC
>NC_134896.1:54377893-54390393 GCF_041734735.1 Babylonia areolata
AATGTGGGTGAAATTTGAAAAAAAAAATCAAAATACAATTACAGAAAATTACTTAAAGGACTTAAAGAGAAGTCATTAAACTGACAAGCGAAACAACTGATAATGAATGCAGAAAGTCAAAAACATCAACGTTCTTAGTCACTTTTGAAGACACACATTCGTGTACATAAGGCTTCATCAAGCTACAGTCAAAAATTATATGCTTAATTGTCAGGTTACTAAAGCATATGCACTTGACATTAGAACAATACTTGGTCCGCAATAAATTTGAAAATAGTCTGAGGGCTAAACTCAGAATTATTATTATTATTATTATTATTATTAGTAGTAGTAGTAGTAGTAGTAGTAGTAGTAGTAGTAGTAGTAGTAGTAGTAGTAGTAGTGTTGTAGATGTCGTTAACACGTTATGCATCACTGTTGGTGATGAGGACCAATAAAGTAGCTGAGTACTGGTTCTATTTGTGTTGATATTTTTTTCTCGAAGGTTCCATTCAGATACAAGAGGAATGGTGAAAGCAATAAGTAACGAATCTGAGTGACTGGGCTTTTGCAGAATGTAGGTGTACACACGCCAGTATTTTTCATCAGGCACAATAGTGCTTTCAACGTCACTTGTCTGTGTTCCTGACCTCTGACACGTGTACCTGAACATTCCTTTGGTGAGGACAGTGACAGATGTGGAAAGGGTACTGAAGCAGACTCACAAAGGAGGGGCACTGTATATATATATATATATATATATATATATATATATATATATATATATATATATATATGTGTGTGTGTGTGTGTGTGTGTGTGTGTGTGTGTGTGTGTGTGTGTGTGTGTGTGTGTGTGTGTGTGTGCGCGCTGCCAGAGGGCAACAGACAGTCTTGGTACCATGGAGTCGATAGGAAATCCTGTTTTGCGGAGACAGGAGTTTTAATACGATGGGAAAGTCCTTTGGAACTTCTGATGGCAAAGAACTGCCGTCTCTGGGAGAAACAAAGACGTAAAGACAAAATTGAAATAAAAAGAAAAAAAAGAGAGGAGAAAATGAGAAGCAGAAGAAGACAAAGAAGTAAAGAGCAAAGAGGTCAGAAAGAAAGAAGAAGAAGAAATAAGAAAAAAAAACCTGATTGCGCAGTGCCGATGAGAATCTGACAGGCGAGAGGACGGAGCGTGTGTGGTAGAGGTGGAAAACACTATTGAACACGTCAGCTTAGAGACTATGCACCCCTCTCTCTCTCTCTCTCTCTCTCTCTGAGCAGCGACTCGACGTTGCAGAGCTGATTATAGAACATGAGAGTGGCACTGCGCGTGTTCGGGTCTGCAGGAGTGAAGCGAAATACTAGCCAGAGACTGAGACCACTGCAGATGCAAAGGTTTGGTTTGATGATGAAGGTGGACAGTGATACTCAGAGAAATCTGGCCAATGCTATGAACTGAAGCGAGTCATGTTCCTGCTTTGTGCAGTTGTCATTTGTCTCTGCGGAAGAAACCTTCATGGTTCAACGGAGAGGAAGGCGGTTACAGCAGAGCACTGTGGAGTGCTGAGGGCAGGATGAGGCACATTGGACATCCTGGTCATCCACTGCATCCGTTTCCATCTCCAGTCGTCTTGCCACTGGATACAGACGGTCTCGGACAAGAGAGTGAGGTCGACGGTGCGCAACTCCTCCTCACTATAAACAAAGTCATCGCGCAAGTCATCAGTCATCCAGCAACGCAGACAGGCCAGGAAAAGCAGTGCCAGCAAGTCCCCGACAGCCGCCACCATCCCCTGTCCACACTGCGTCAGAACCTTCCGGGCGCGGATTGGCCTGACCAGTCATCTGTGCACCCACAGAGCCCAACCCACCCACCCCCAGGATGACTAGATGGTCCTCGTCGATCCCGACGGACGAACCACACACAGGAAAAAAAAAGAAAGAGAGAAAAAAAAGAAGTAACATGTTTGATACCCATCAATAGATTCAGATTGTAAACGAGTTTGTTCTTGCCAGTTTAATGTCTACACAACCATAGACACATATGTATATGTGGCCAGCTAACCTTCCCTGTCATACAGACACCGCACTTCACGCCTGAAGAAGCCCTCACGAGGAGAAATATTTTGACAGGGAGGGACGCTCACTCAGTCTGGCTCCGCGACTAAGCCATTATTGTCGTTAGTAGGGGGCTTAGTAGGTGGTGTCCTAAGTACGCTAAAACAGAACAGGCACCACTGAACACCACCGAAGTGACTCAGCAGCAGTGCAGGGTCTCCTCTGGTGTGTGGCCTCCTGGCGACCTAACATCGATGGTTCCCTGTGGACTGCCGACGCTGGAACTGCGACGGACGAACCCGGGTGTGGCCGTGTATGGGGGAATCTAAATGAGCGGCGTGGGAGTAATGCCACTGAAACGGTGCAGATGATGGGGCAGCTAAAAAAAAAAAAAAAAAAAAAAAAAAAATGACAGTCCACTCCACCCAGGTATTTCCAAGGTACTTGTACACTTTTGTATGCCAGCAGGAAGGTGGCAGAACGGACAAGACACTCTTTTTTTTTTCAATACAGGGAGTCCTGTGAGGGTCTGGGTTCGAATCCCGCTCTTGCGCTTTCTCCCACGTTTGACTGGAAAATCAAACTGAGCGTATAGTCATTCGGGTGAAACGACGAACCGAGTGCTGTGCATTTGGCACACTAACTCATGGCGACGAGAGTGTTGTCCTCTGGCAAAAGTCTGTAGACAAACATATATGAATGCACTCAAGGCCTGACTAAGCGCCTTGGGTTATGCTGCTGGTCAGGCATCTGCCTAGCAGATGTGGTGTAGCGTATATGGATTTGTCCTGAACGCAGTGACGCCTCTTTGAGAAACTGAAACTGAAACTGTATGCCAGAAGTCAGAAGTACAGAGCTCTGCAGTCCCTCTCGTTTTTTCCTGGGACTTTTTTTGGATCAGTTTGGTTTCCTCCCCCCCCTTCCTCCCTCTTCCTCCAGCCACCCCCCCCCTCCCCGCGCCCATCCCCCCCCCTCCCACCCTCCCTGCCCTATCCTTCTCGCCCTGACCTTTCCATACCAGCTTATTTCCGTCAAAGATTAAAATAAAAAAGGTCAGAATGGTAAAGACTTCAAGACTTCAATGTTCCTTCATTTCAGATCTTCGTCCATTTTTTTTTCTAAAGAAACAAGGCTGACATTGATCTGTCCTGGAGTTAGAAGCTGACATGATCAGGAGACGGGGATGAGAAAGGATTTCTTTCCATCCAAAAGTGGAATTTTTCATTTGGCGGTGGTGGGCCTAGATGGGTTCTGAAGACAGGCATCGGGACTAAACAGCCAATGGATTTGTTTGTCGCCTTCTCCCCCAAGGTACTGCACTGATGCCATAGATATTAAAACTCAAAGATTAATGATTTAAATGAAAGGGTTCGTGTTGTTCTTTAGTATAGTGTGCTATGATTACTGATAATATACCAGTCACGGGTTAATAGAAGGTTGACAGAGCGTTGTACGCTTAAAAAAAAAGATGAAATAAAGAGAAACAGGAATGACGAACGAAAGAGATATGGTCGTTAGAAAAAGGAAGGAAGAGGGAAACAGAAAAATAAATGAAGAAACGAAAAACGAAAAAAAAAAAAAAAAAAAAAACAGCAAGGAAGCCAACGAGAAAGAAAGAAAAAACCGAAGAAACATGTTCTCTATATCATGTTTTAATTAGTTTAAGATTTTCTTTGGATCACCGGTATCAGAAAGCAAGAAACCAAAAAAACAGACGGGAAGCTGTGCAATGGATGCGCGTCCATGGCGTGGTGTGGCAGTTCGTGCACATTGATCAGCACGTTATATCAGAGAGTTCCTGACACTGATCAGCAAGGCATATCAGATCGTTCGTGAGCATCAAACGACACGTCAGTCAGTTCGTGAACATCAACACATGTCAGACAGTTCGTGAACATCAACACGACATGTGACGACAGTTCGTGAACATCAACACGACATGTCACGACAGTTCGTGAACATCAACACGACATGTCAGACAGTTCGTGAACATCAACACGGCATATCAGGCTGTCTTTTAACATTTTTTGTTGTCAACTTTCCCTTCCCCTCCCCGTACATTACAGGCGCTGTGGCAGGATCAATTAGGCCTCAACGTTTCCCTGACGGGCACAAAAGCCGAGTTGTTAAAGCGTTGAACTTTCCGTCTAAGGGTCCCAGGTTCCAATCTCTGTAACGGCGCCTGGTGGGTAAAGGGTGGAGATTTCTCCGATCTCCCAGGTCAACATAATGTGCAGACCTGCTAGTGCCTGAACCTCCTTCGCGTGTACACGCAAACAGAAGATCAAATACGCACGTTAAAGATCCTGTAATCCATATCAGCGTTCGGTGGGTTATGGAAACAAGAACATACCCAGCATGCACACCCCAGAAAACGGAGTATGGCTGCCTACATGGCTGGGTAAAAAGTGTCATAGGCGTAAAAGCCCACTCGTGTACATACGAATGAACGTGGGAGTTGCAGCCCACGAATGAAGAAGAAGAAGAAGAAGAAGAAGAAGAAGAAGAAGCAGGAGGAGGAGGAGGAGGAGGAGGAGGAGGAGGCAAGTTTCCAATCCAGTGTGCACCAGTGACCAGAGTTCGAGGCCTCGTTTGGCCATGGTGCTGCGTCCTTGGGCACGGAACGGAACGATTGAAAGCCCGGCTGGTTGACATGGGCAGGTGGTCCGTGCTAAACTGGCAGGTGCTTTGTGCGACATGGTACAGGATGTGCTTGTAAACTACGTCCGGCAGCCAGTCTCTCTCTCTCTCTCTCTCTCTCTCTCTCTCTCTCTCTCTCACTCACCATACACACACACACACACACACACACACACACACACACACACACACACACACACACACACACACACACACACACACACACACACACACACACACATCCACTTCGATAGGAAAAGCAAATAAAACCGCACGCAGGAAACAAATACAAAAAAAATGGGTGGCGCTGTAGTGTAGCGACGTGCTCTCCCTGGGGAGAGCAGCCCAAATTTCAGCCCGAATTAAACACAGAGAAATCTGTCGTGATAAAAAGAAATACAAATACAAATACATACACATACATGCACACGCACACGCACCGATATATAAGTGCACACACACACACACACACACACACACACACACACACACACACACACACACACTCACACAAAGACAGACAGTCAGAAAGACACACACACACACACACACACACACACACACACACACACATAGGTGCCACGGTGTGTGTGTGTGTGTGGAGGGGGGGGGCGGCGGCGGGAGCGGGGAGGAGTGCTGAAGCGTTTTACAGTAGTAGTGAGTGGAAAGGGACTGTACTAACACGTCCATCCTCACCACCATCAAAACCAACACTCCCTGGTACTTCACTTCATCAGTCAGTCAGCCTTTCAATCACACGAGATCACCTTCGTGACTGACACACACAGAGACAAACAGCCTCTGTTAATTAAATTCAACCAGCGTTGTTTCGTGGTCACAGAACTGAAAAAAATCAAATCTGGAATAAGTGGAGGAGGGGGGAGGGGGTGGGGCAGGGGGGAGGGGGTATTGGGGGCGATGGGAGGGGGGGGGGGTTGTTCTGAATGCTGACATGGTCATTTACTAAAAGAAAGACATCGTCTGTATATCAGCAGCGTAGTATCACGTGAAGTATTACAACATTCAAACAAGAAGGTAAACTTGCACTGGATCTTAGTGCTGCAGACTCTGGGGGGCGAGCTGGGCTGTCCTCTGGGGACCATCCACCCACCCACCCACCAACGCCGATTGTCCTAAAGCCCTAGTGGCCGAGAGAGTGGGGATGGGTGATACAGGAAGTATTACAACATTCAAACAAGAAGGTAAACTTGCACTGGATCTTAGTGCTGCAGACTCTGGGGGGCGAGCTGGGCTGTCCTCTGGGGACCATCCACCCACCCACCCACCAACGCCGATTGTCCTAAAGCCCTAGTGGCCGAAAGAGTGGGGATGGGTGGTGATACAGGAAGACCGTCTCCACTGAAATCAAATTCTTGCCCAGACAGTCGGGACAGCAGTTGCCTCATCTGCTGTTGTGATGGTCAGATTTGGACACCACTGCCATGCATCGAGATGACAACAGCGGAGTGGACTCAGACAACGGAAGGGGGCATCATTACCTTTAGGAACTTGAGGGGGTACGTTGAAGGTTGTGATATTAATAATAATGATTATTAATACATTGGAGGCTGTGATGATGATGATGATGATGATGATAATCATACGGGACTTTGCGCCATACCAGTACTATATAATAATAGTAATAATAATAATAACAATGATAACAATAATAATAATAATAATAATAATAATAATAATTATTATTATTATTATTATTATTATTATTATTATTATTATTGTTATTATTATTATTATTATTATTATTATTATTATTATTATTATTATATAGTACTGATATGTTGCAAACTCCCCATGAATTGGGCACTAAGCGCCGTACATGAAAAAAAAAAACCCAAAACGCACACATAAACAAACCCAAAAAAAACACACACATGCAATCGTGCATAATAACATACCTCTGCACATGAAAAAAAACAAAAACAAAAACAAAATTAAAAAAAAACACACACATAATTTTATATGTATATCTATACACCAAGAGAATACTACAAATTGCAGGTAAAACAATCACACACACATACACACACACACACACACACACACAGACAAAAATACCCTACACACGAACACACTCGCTCGCGCGCACACAAACACACACAAACGCCATCGCACACACAAACACACACCCACAGACACACACACACACACACACTACAGTGTCATGATGACTTCAGTAGAGGGCGAGTAGAAGGAGGGGAAATGCGGACAGTTAGCTGTGTTTCATCACAGCCATCTGTTTGAAGAGATGGGTTTTCAAGTTTGTTTTGAAAGAGGATGAAGAGTATAAAGAAACTTTCTGTGCGTGCGTGCGTGCGTGCGTGCGCGCGCGGTGTGTCGCGCGTGCTTTCTCGTTCACTTTCTCAGTTGTTGGTTGTTGTTTTTTCGTCCCTCCCTGTCTTTCTTTACCTGTGTGTGTGTGTGTGTGTGTGTGTGTGTGTGTGTGTGTGTGTGTGTGTGTGTGTGTGTTTGTGACCGAGAGAGAGGGAGACAGAGACATACAGCGAGACACAGCAGACAAAGACAGAGGATAAGCCTTATTTTCTTTCTTGGAGGAAACTATAAAACAACACTTACTTCTTCCGTGAGCAGCTTATGGCCATAATTTCCGCCGGAACAACCGATGAGGAAAATAAATGAGACAGAAAAAAAAGAAAGACAGACAGACAACCAGAAGGACAGACAGACAGACAAACATACACACGAAGACAGACAAAAAGACAGCCCGCCAAAGAGAAAGGCAGACAGACAACACACACACACACAAGAAAAGAGAGATGGTAATGACTGCACTACTGTCGGAAGTCGGTATGCCTGCTCTGAATGGGAATGTAACCGTTCAAGAACAAACCAATTATTATGGGTGGTACTCGTTCGAGATAACGCACATGATGCGCGCGCGAGTGAATATGGGGCGCGCGCGCGCGCGGGCACACACACACACACACACACACACACACACACACACACACGCACACACACACACACACACACACACACACAGAACTCCGTACTCAAAACGTTTTTTATTCAAAGATTAATATTTTAGGCATAGCCTATTCTTCCAATTTGTCCTTGCCTTCAGAGAGAGAGAGAGAGAGAGAGAGAGAGAGAGAGAGAGAGAGACAGAGACAGACAGACGGAGACAGAGAGAGTTAATCACAGCTTGTCATCATGACATATATCTCTTTTTGCATCCCCTTCGCTCTCCTTTCCTCTCCCCTCTCCTCCCTCTCCCCACCCTCATGGCCACTAACCATGCCACGCCTCTCCCCCCCCCCCCTCCCTCTTTCTCTCTCTCTCCCCCACCCCCCCACCACCACCGACCCCCTACAGCTGTTACCAGGAAACACGAGCCCTCGAAACAAAACACTGACAACAGGTGCAAAAAGGCGCGAGAAGAAGAATTAATAAACTGCTGAAATAAGCCCCCCATCATTCCAGACAAGGCAGCTCTTCCAGCTCACTCTCTCTCTCTCTCTCCCAGCTCATCGTCCATCGCAGTCCTTCAATACAACTTCTCTTCCCAGCCTGCCTCCTCCCACCCCCCCACCTTCCCAACCCTTGTTTCCCTAACCCTCCCAGAACCCCCCCTCATCGCATTCACCATCACTGTTGTCCGTAGACAGAAACGATACACCACGTGCAAGACAGGCTCACCATTGTGTGTGTCAACGAGAGAGAGAGAGAGAGGGAGGGAGAGAGGGAGGGAGAGAGAGGAGAGAGAGAGAGAGAGAGATACCAGACAAATTGCTGGCTTCACCGCTGAGTGGTAAAGTGACCATTACTTGGCTTCAGTTTTAAAGAGGTGTAGTTTAGTGTGTGTGTGTGTGTGTGTGTGTGTGTGTGTGTGTGTGTGTGTGTGTGTGTGTGTGTGTGTGTGTGTGTGCATGCGTGTATATATATTTTTTGTTTAACAAAATAGGTGTTGATTTTCAACTCTGATTTTATTATATATATATATATATATATATATATATATATATATATATATATATATATACTGGTATATATACTGGTATATATATATATATATATATATATATATATATATATGTGTGTGTGTGTGTGTGTGTGTGTGTGTGTGTGTGTGTGTGCGCGCGCGCACGCACGCGCGCAACCTTTGGAAATATCAAAGCACAATCTTGTTATCAAATGTGCACGCACAGAAAACATGCAGAAACTGAACTGTAAAGTTTATCAGAACTCACCTGGAAACGCCCATATTTGCTACGATGCATGTGCATTTCTCATGACCACACCGTTTCCCAAGAGCAGATAACAGACCTATGGAGTCCAGATTGCAGGGGGGGGGGGTTGTTTTTTGTTTTTTGTTTTTTTTTTTTTCTTTGGTTTGTTTTCCTTTTTCTAAACGTAGACATGAGTTTCAGAATATTAACCCTATTCTCATCTGTCCAAGCAATGACGAAGACGAGCCCTCCACGACTAACAACACTCATCGCTGACATGTTCAGGTGCCTTCCTTTGTGCTGTTTGATACAGATGGACCAATAGCTAAGTGAGAGCTGTCTTATCAATGGTTTCTCCAGTCAATAGGAAACCATTTACAGCTTTGTCTTTTGTGAAGGACTATGACTCTCAAACTAGGAGGTAAAATCGCACTGGCTCTTAGTGCTGCAGCCTTGTAGGCTAGTTGGCCTTTGGGAACCATCCCAACGCCGACTGTGCTAAAACCCTCTTGGCCGAGAGAGTGGGGATGTAACTTGGGCAAGACACTCTCCACTATAATCAAATTCTAGCCCAAATAGTCGGAACAGCAGTTGCCTCCTCTGCTGTTCTGATGGTCATAGTCGGACACGACTGACATCATATATGTGTGTGAGTCTGGATAGTCTTTGTGGACGGGGTATGTCGGGTGGATGGGGAGGGTGGATCTGTAACTGGTGCCTGCCCCGTGTTGGTTTTTGCTTTGGTGGGTCTGTGTTCTGGATGAAACCGATCACTTTCCTGTGTTATATGTACTTGTCTTTCTCTCTCGCCTCCGTTTATCACGACTTCATTCGCATTCCTTGTTCCCTGATATTTCATTTTAACTCTCTCCATACGAACGGCGAAAGACACGACATTAACAGGGTTTCACCCCAATTACCATCATCAAAATATTGCAAGTGGAAGGCTCTTATACTGAACAGGTGAATATTGACAAAGAATACCACAATTCTGACGACGGAAGCTAAAGGCTGGGTCATTCAGACACCCACTGGACATCCGAGGGGTCTGTGTAGAGGAGAAGAGAGGACTGGCCGTACTGAGCGCGTTAAACGCTTTATACAGATTAAGCGTAGTCTCTCAGAGTCTGACTAGCGAGCTGGTTTTATACGTGTCGGGCATCTCTTTTTTTTTAAAGCAGGAGTGGTGTAGCGTTTATGGACCACTCCGCTCGCTTCGACACCTCCTAGAGCCTGAAACTGGAAAATGCAATTCCATTTACGTTTTTACAGCAAAACGCGGCGAGTTTGTATTTGTATTTGTATTTCTTTTTATCACAACAGATTTCTCTGTGTGAAATTCGGGCTGCTCTCCCCAGGGAGAGCGCGTCGCCATACTACAGCGCCACCCATTTTTTTTTGTATTTTTTCCTGTGTGCAGTTTTATTTGCTTTTCCTATTGAAGTGGATTTTTCTACAGAATTTTGCCAGGAACAACCCTTTTGTTGCCGTGGGTTCTTTTACGTGCGCTAAGTGCATACTGCACACGGGACCTCGGTTTATCGTCTCATCCGAATGACTAGCGTCCAGACCACCACTCAAGATCTAGTGGAGGGGAAGAAAATTTCGGGGGCTGTGCCGTGATTCGAACCAGCGCGCTCAGATTCTCTCGCTTCCTAGGCGGACGCGTTACCTCTAGGCCACCACTCCACAAAGTTCTGTCGTTGTATGGGTGGGACAAACAAGACTCCACGTTATTGTTAATTCATCAAAAGTGTTTTTATGACCCAGGTGGGTTTCTTGTCACGGTTACCATGACGAGACTTACTTTACACCAGTCAGTCTAAACTTCAGTGTCTGAAATATCGGAGTTCATTGCAACCCATAACCCAGCCTCCCATCATTTTCACCTTGACAGCAGGAAACCAAATCTTTACAGTCACACCAATAATACGTAGTACGTCTCCCGAATTTAGCCGAATTTCCGAATCATTAACGGTTTATTTCGCGGATGTTCGTTCCGGATTCCGAAAACACTGTTACCCCTTTCCAGCTGCCGGAACGTAGGCTATGTCTGGTACGAATACGTCATGACCTCGTTTTTCTTGTTCGCAATTAAAAGCAAAAAAATACACATTCTGGACAGAACACATGCAGTGACAATAATTGCAGTATTGACGTGTTTACTGCAAATGAATATTCGTAAGTGGACACTAAATTAATTAGAATGAACATCAAAGAAAAAAATGAATCGACCATTTCGCTGAGTTGAGGTCAGTCTTGTCTGGAATGGTCTGCGCAGATCTTGACAAAACATGATGCAAAGCCTGACGTGATGGCAACGTCTCCTTTACCACCGAATTAAAAAAAATAATCGACATGTTTACTGCATACGAATGTTTTAATGATGATACCGAATTAACTAGAATGAACAGACAAGAGAAAGTGAATGGACGGTGTCGTAGTTTTTCAGTGAATGTAACCACTGAAGCTTGTACAACATGGATCTCTCCAGATCTTAAAAAAAAAAAAAAAAAAACATTAAAACCGGACACATGCTGCAGTGTGTTTGAGGCGATGGGAATGTCTCCTTTTACCTCGGACTTGAAAGAAATTCCTTACTTAATGTCCGAGATATACCAAAATAACATGATTCAAACGGGTTTAACACTTCGATTGCCGTTGTCGATTTATTCCGCTAAAAGAACATGCTCAAATAATGATTTTTGAACATCATCGTTGGACCCGTGTAAGTCTCGTGGATAAAACCAATCATTCTCAACCCGTACATCCAAGGTTCGAATCTGCTTTGAAGCCTTTTCTTTTTTCTTTTTGTTTGAACGCGGAGCTTTATGTAATTCAATAACAAATACAGAACGCATTTCAACAAACTTTTTTTTTTTTTTTTTTTTTTCTTTTTTTTTTCTTTAAGTGTGTATCACAGATGGGTCTTGAAGAGCCTTGCCTCTCTTGTTCTTTCTTTTGCCTGGTTAATTGCTGAGTAACGATTTTCTTCTATATAATGTAAACTGTGTCTGACATGACCATTCTTTGTGTCTTGTCCCCCCCCCCCCCCCCCACCCCACAATCCACTTTATAAAATAAAACTGACTCCTTTTATCCTCTCCCCTTCCTTTGTAAGCGGACGAGAGGACGTCACAAAGGGTAGAAGAGCGGGACAATAACAATCGTGTCCTGTGCTGGGCTACCATTAGTCTTCTGAAGGGCTTGGTTTAGTGTTCCCGGGGGACCTTAATGCTCTTTTTTTTTTGTGTGTGTGTGTTTTTTTGTTGTTGTTTTTTTTTATAATTTTTTTTATTCAGACTAACAACTCCACCACCACCACCCTAACCCCCCCTCCCCCCCCCCACCCACCCACCCACCCACCTTCCTTCCCTCTTTTGCCCACACACACATCACCGTTTCCGTGACAAAATGGGCGTTAACTTAAAGCCCGCCTGGTATTAAGGAAAGGTCAATGCTGTCCACTCGTTCTCTGGTTTTAGTGGAAACATCCCCCTGCTCTCTTTCAAAAACGGTTGATTCGTGGACACTAAAAGCCATGTTGACACACAGCCGCCGTTTAGCAATCCACAGCGAGCTGTGTTTCAATGTCAGCGCAGCCACAGTGACTTTAAGTTTCATT
>NC_134896.1:54395393-54420393 GCF_041734735.1 Babylonia areolata
GTGTGTGTGTGTGTGTGTGTGTGTGTGTGTGAGGGGTGGGTGGGTGGGGGGTCGGTGTGTATATCTCTGTGTGTTTATATGTGTGCGTGTGTGTGTGTGTGCGTGCGTGCGTGCGTGTGTGTGTGTGTGTGTGTGTGTTCCTGTCTGTGCGTATGAGTTTGCGCGCGCGCGCAGCTCCAGCCAGAGACAATTCATCACGCGAGTTCTTTGGGACTGGAGTGACTCACTGCCAAGATTACCGCCAACACCATCGTCTTGCAGGAGTCGGACTGAGATTTGTTTCTAAAACACCAAAGTTCCCCCACGTCCCTTCAGCCCTCTCCCCCCCCCCTCCACCCTTTCCCCCTCCCCACCTCCCCTTCCCTTCCCTCGTCCCCACATCTTTCTGTGGCTTTCAAGGAGGACACTGACTTCTTTTTTTTTTGGGGGGGGGGGGTGGGGGGGGGGGGGGGGGGGGGGGTATGGAATACAATAATAGCAGACACCTCGATCAAGAATATTGCACATCAACCCGCCAGTCTGCCAGATTTGGCCAATCAAAGAAATACCAGCACAGACACATCTATCAGGGTGGGTGGGATGGGGGGGGGGATGAGAGAGAGAGAGAGAGAGAGACAGACAGACAGACAGGCAGACAGAGACACAGAGACAGACAGACAGAGACACAGACAGAGACTGACAGACAGAGACAGACACAGAGAGAGACACACACACAGAGAGATTTTATTCAGAATTCAGTTGAAACTTCCAATTTCGTGTCTCGCATATAACAATACTTTTTTTTCCCATTTGTTCCGAGTTTGCTTGATCATCTTGTCGTGTAATGTAGTTCTCCATGGTTTTCGTCAAGATTTCTGTGTCATTTTGTACTTAAAAGTTTTTTTCGTTGAAGTAAACTGTGTCGATAATTTGTAGCATTTGATCAATTGAATGTTCGTGTGCACTTGGTATTAGAAAGCAATTTTAACGTTCAATTGGTTTTTTTGCTTCGACTTGTTTTTCTTTCATCAGCTTTTCCTTTCGTGTTGACTTGTCTACGTTGCTTCAGCTGGATCCTTTCGACAATGTGATTTGTGAGCCCAAAGTCATTTGTAAAGTTCAAAATCAGCTTCACTGATGGAAGTTTGGATTGGAGTTGGAAAGAGGTGAGCACAATTATTCATCATCGTCATCATCATCATCATCACCATCTTCTTCTTCTTCTTCTTCTTCTTCTTCTTCTTCTTCTTCGCTCTCTAATCTCTGACATTTGCCTTTACCTCTACACCGCTGCTAAACCTACTGATATATATAAGTACGAATGGATGTATGAAGAATAAAAGCAAGAAAAAATAAAGAAGCAAAGACTAACTGACTGAATGAATGAATAAATAAACAAGAAAACGAATGAATGAATGAATGAATGAAGAAAACTACTGAATGGATGAATGAAATGTGTATGTAAGTAGCTCATTTCAACATACACACAGATATGCATGTTCGCAGTGATTAGTTCTCGCTTTCTTTCTTCTCCCAACAGACAAATTGACGGTGGGGGGGAAGGGGGGGTGGGTGGGCCGGGGGTCGGGGTCGGGGGCGGGGGCGGAGGGGGCAAGGGGGGCGAACACAACAAACAACTCACCAATCAGTCAACACGATACAAGCTCTCTGAACACTAACAGAAAGATACTCAGCGGCAAACGGTGTATCCAACCACCCCACCCCAACCCCTCTGTCTCCCCCCCCCTTCCTCCTCATCTGCCTTCCTCTCCTCCTCCTCTTCCTCCTCCTCCTTTTCCAGTTCCAGGCATTGCATTCATCTCTTTCACTTGCCAGATTGTGGACGCCATCAGATCAATAAACGGGGGTAGATTTCTCTGGAGTCCGAGACAGACAGACAGATGAAGAGAGGAGATCGAGACAACGAAATTTGAAGAGACGGAAAGTGAGATGAGAAGGACTTCTATCAGTGGGCAAAAAATGGAAAAGACAAGACAAAGAAGACAGACAAGAGAGGAGAGTTCAACGTCATGTGCTAAGCATGAGGCAAAATAAAGCAGAACTTATGACAAATACAATGTCGCGATAGCTGATAGTCAACGAGACATCGTGGGGACGTTGAATCCGAGATTAATACTAATTCGCATGCGGTAAAGAAGCTTTGAGGCGAAACAACTTAGCAAGTCACTACTAAACCCCATCCGTTATCTTGAGATAACGACTATTCAAGCCTTCATGTGAATATTGAGCGCAGGTGAGGAATATATCGAGCCTGAGGTGAGAATATTAAGCAGCGGAGGTGAGCGGCGTGTGCAGTGTGGGTGGGAGCAGCGTGCGTGCGTGCGTGCGTTCGTGTGTGTGCGTGTGCGTGTGCGTGTCGTGTGTGTGTGTGTGTGTGGGTGCGGCTGAATATGTACGTAGTCTTTGTTGCTTGTTCATAATTGTTCGGCGTGCGCCGTCCGTCCGTCCGTGCGTGCGTTGTGCGTGCGTGTGGTCCAATGTACCCAAGCCTAGCCCAGGCCTGCTGCCGCATAGTTCCATGACAGGGTGACAAGTCTTGAGAGAAAAAATGGGATGGATTGATAGGACCTTGCGTATGCACCTATTGTGCATGTACACTCCCCAGATCCCCCACAGTGTGCTCCGGAGAGGGGGGAGGGGAGGAGAGTGCGAGAGGAGGACGGGAGAGAGGAAGTGGAATGTCAAATTCTGAGTTTGTTGCACGAATCAAATGCGAGAAGAGATGTAATTTCAGTAAATTCTTCGCTCGGTGTGAAGATGGCTCCTTAGGAAATAACTATTCAAGTCTTCTTATAAACCCCGTTCCTGGATTATACTTATATTTAAGCTTCGTGATACTTCGTTCGCCTTGATATTACTTCGTGTATGCTTGGGCCAGTTAAGCCTTGGGTGATAGTTTGTTAAGCGCTGAGGGAATTATTAGTCAAGCTGGTGATTACTGGTGCGGCGGCGGTGGGCGTTGTGGTTTGCTGCGCGCGTCTGCGTGGTGTGTGGGTGTGTGGTGTGCGGGGTGTGTGTTGGTGTTGGTGCGGGCGATAGTACGTATTTGTTTGCTTTTATAATTGTGTGTGCGTGCGTGCGTCCGTCCGTCCGTCCGTGCGTGCGTGTGTGCGTGCGTGTGTGTCCCAAATGTACCCAAAGCCTCAAAGCCCCATGGCCCTCTGTCAGTGATGACGACGACATAGATGGTCCAGATGGGACACGCGGGTGACAAACATGTCGTGCTGACAAGACGAAAGAAGCTTGCTGTGTCATGTGCCATTTGTGGGGACTCTTGACAGTCAGTGACACGCGTCATCCTTGCTTCATGACCCCCCCCCCCCCCCCGCCCCACCCCCAACCCCCACGTGAATCGCTATCTCGTGACGAAAGAGACATTTATGGCCAGCCCTCCTGGTGTATAACAAGGGGTTGATTTAGTCCGTTTACTGTTTGGTTTCATTAAGTAATGAAAACACGAGAGAAAAAAAAAACAACTAAAAAAACAAAAAACAAACAAACAAAAAAACAAAAACAACAACAACAACAAAACCAAAAAAAACAGCCCCTCCTTCCAATCATACTTTTTTTTTTCCCCGTGCAGACTTATGATTATAGCAGGAAATTGAAAGCCTGGTTGACTAGACTAATTTACGCCTTTCGCAGAGACAGAGGCAGAGACAAAACGAAGATGAAGACAGAGGCAGATAGACAGGGGGAAGGAGAGAGACAAACAGATATATATAGAGAGAGACAGACAGACACAGACTGGGAAGAGAGAGAGAGAGACAGAGAGAGACAGACAGAGATGGAGTGAGAGAGAGAGAGAGAGACAGACAGACAGAGACAGAGTCAGACACAGAGACAGAGACAGAGACACTGACAAACAGACAGACAGACAGTGGGAGGGAATTTGCATACGGAGAGAGAGAGAGGGAGAGATAGAAAGACACACAGACACAGAGAGAGAGGGACGGAGACAGAAAGACACAAAGACCAATGTTGGCCTTTTCGTTCTGCAGTGCACTGATCGTCATCGTTTCAACTGGATCACCTAAGAAAGATATAGTTTTTACTTTGAGAAAGTCAGGGATTGATCACTCACACACTCACTCACTCTCTCTCTCTCTCTCACACACACACGCACGCACGCTCACACACACACACACACACACACACACACGCACATCCCCCCCCCCACACACACACACACCACCACCACCACCAGTCGCTAAATTCACCTCAAACTGGAGAACACCCCAACCGACCATCTCGCAACTGTCAGACTGAGGCTTGTCTCCCCTTGGAGTCCTAAAGTTCACCTACCAGTTCACCCTTCTCCCTCCACCCTTCCCCCCAATCACGCCCACACACACGCGCCTTCTATCCCTACCCCCCACTACCACCCACCCACACACACACATCCGACGATCCCACATCACACTGAAGTTCACAAAGAAGGTAATTACTTTTCTTTTCTTTTTTTTTCAGAGGGTGGAATACAATAACAGCAGCGACCTCGACCAATGGCATCATCACACTTCCAAGTCTCCAGTCCTCCAGATTTAGCTAATCAAACAGCTACCAGGCACAGACACATCTATCAGGGTAGGGTAGGGGGGAGGGGGAACAGTGCCACGGAGAGAGAGAGAGAGACAGAGAGAGAGACAGAGAGAGAGACAGAGAGAGAGAGACAGAGAGAGAGACAGAGAGAGAGACAGACATAGAGAGAGACAGAGAGAGACACAGAGAGAGAGACAGACAGAGAGAGAGAGACAGAGAGACACAGAGAGAGAGAGAGAGGGGGGAGGGCAGGGAGAGGCAGGGAGACAGAGTGACAAAGAGACAGAGACGGAGAGACAGACAGAAAGAAACAGACAGAAGGAGATGGACAAAGAGAGGGAGAGAGAGACAGACAGACAGACGGAGAGAGAGAAAACAACAACAGACAGTCAGACAGACATGGACAGACACACACACACACACACACACAGAGACAGATACAGAGAAAGAGACAGAAACAGACAGAGACTGAGAAAGACAGATAGAAGGGAGACAGTGAGAGACAGGGACAGAGATAGAGATGGATGGAAGGGAAGAACAGAGACAGACAGACAGATAGAGAGACAGACAGAGAGACAGACAGACAGAGACATAGAGACATAACGACAAAAAGACAGACAGACAAAAATTTGCTGTTGTTGTTTTTGTTTTGTTTTGTTTGTTTTGCTTTTTTGCTCAGAGGAAAATTTGCCCCACCCCCACCCCCCTTGCAGAAGCTGATTAAAGTGAGGTGACGCGGAACGCCAGACATCAAACTACATGACCGGACTAACAAGCGTCCTCCTCTCTCTCCACGACCCGCTGCCTGACGAACTCCAATGGCTCGCTCTGCATGTCGATACACCAGACATTGACAGCACCTCATCTCTTACTGGAAGCCGGGGGAAAAAGAAACAGTGAACGATAAAGAAAGCCATAATACAATACAATACACAAACTTTATTGTCGATACTTTGGTACAGAGATTTTCTTTTGGCAGCAGCACATGTCCAACATAAGAAGAAAACAACAAACAAATAAAATGAAAAGAAAAGAAAAAGATAAATTAAATGGCACCAAATGGAGATAGCTATATACAAATATACAGATTACTGAAATTTACGTGCCTCTCCATTTCAGTCAGCCAAGCCGCATTGCACATCTACCCACACACACACCACGCGCACACACCACGCGCACACACACGCACACATACACTGTCTCTCATCCCCCCTCTCTCTGTGTCTCTCTCTTCACAAGAAATGCAACTACAAAGATCATCGTTCATTTAAAAATAAAATATCATTTTCATAATTGCACCACAAATCAAAGTTTTAAACATGTCACAAATACATAAATAAATAAGTAGGTCACACACACACACACACACACACGCACATGTTCCCACCCACACAGCTTAATCCCTTCATTCTTAATTAAGGAGACAAAAGAGTACGTGCCTATAATGTTGCAGTGCAGGTAAGCGAAACGCTACTGGGGTTATGGTTTGGCTTTCGGACTCCAAGACACAGGTTGTACTTCAAAAATAAGCTTGTGGAGTGATGGCCTAGAGGTAACGCGTCCGCCCAGGAAGCGAGAGAATCTGAGCGCGCTGGTTCCAATCACGGCTCAGCCGCCGATATTTTCTCCCCCTCCACTTGACCTTGAGTGGTGGTCTGGACGCTAGTCATTCGGATGAGACGATAAACCGAGGTCCCGTGTGCTAGCATGCACTTAGCGCACGTAAAATAACCCACGACAACAAAAGGCTTGTTCCTGGCAAAATTCTGTAGAAAAATCCACTTCGATAGGCAAAAAACAATCAACCTGGACGCAGGAAAAAATATAAAAAAAATGGGTGGCGCTGTAGTATAGCGACGCGCTCTTCCTGGGGAGAGCAGCCCGAATTTCACACAGAGAAATCTGTTGTGATAAAAAAAAAATAAAAAAAAAGCTTCTACGTTGCGGTTTATCGTAGGGTTGCCTGAGCTAAAACCCCACCATCACCTGTCCCTGGACTGAAACATGAATGAATGACATGGATACTGATATAGCGCCTGTCCTCGGTCGGAGACCAAGCTCTAAGCGCTTTACAAATACGGGGTCATTTGCACAACAGGCTGCCTACCTGGGTAGAGTCGACAACTGGGCGCTCATCATTCGTTTCCTATGTCATTCAGTCAGGTTTAAGTCACGCGCGCATACACACTCAAACATGTAACATTTTATGTGTATGACATTTCACAGCACAAATGTGATGAATGGCGCTCGTTTGGGGGTCTCGCAACGTGCGTGCTTTTGTTCTCAATTTAGTTTAGATGGCCAAGGTTTCAACCTTTCAGTATTCCATTCACTTGTCAAAGCTCGCGGAGGCAGCTGGTTTGATTCGATAATGCAATGGGTGATGAGCCAGGAATCCGCTAGACTGGACAAATCTTACTGTCCTGAAAGACCTGATTCAACGGAGGTCGTCATAGCTGTTTTTTTTGTTGTTGTTTTTTCTGATGCTCAAAAGACGTTGAAGACAGCAGATCAGCAAGAGGACGAGCTCATTCAGGACAATATTTATGATCCCTTGTGCAAGGCAAGGCAAGGCAAGGCAAGGCAAGGCAAAGCAAGGCAAGGCAGGGCAGGGCAGGGCAGGGCAGGGCAGGGCAGGGCAGGGCAAGGCATGGCAAGGCAAGGCAAAGCAAGGCAAGGCAGGGCAGGGCAGGGCAAAGCATGGCAAGGCAAGGCAAGGCAAAGCAGGGCAGGGCAGGGCAGGGCAGGGCAGAGCAGGGCAAGGCAAGGCAGGGCAAGGCAGGGCAGGGCAAGGCAAGGCAAGGCAAGGCAAGGCAGGGCAGGGCAGGGCAGGGCAGGGCAAGGCAAGGCAAGGCAAGGCAAGGCAGGGCAGGGCAGGGCAGGGCAGGGCAAGGCAAGGCAAGGCAAGGCAGGACACGGCAGAACAAGGCAGGGCAAGGCAGGGGAAGGCAATGCAGGGTAGGGCAGGGCAGGGTAGGGCAAGGCAAGGCAAGGCAAGGCAGGGCAAGGCAGGGCAAGGCAGGGCACAGCAGAGCAAGGCAAGGCAGGGCAAGGCAAGGCAAGGCAGGGCAGGGCAAGGCAGGGCAAGGCAGGGCAAAGCAGGGCAGGGCAGGGCAGGGCAAGGCAAGGCAGGGCAGGGCAGGGCAAGGCAGGGCACGGCAGAGCAAGGCAGGGCACAGCAGAGCAAGGCAAGGCAGGGCAAGGCAAGGCAACAGTTTATTTCGTGTGCCCCCTGGTGGCACTGTGCACACATGACAAGAAGGTATGGCTCCACAGAGTGGGAAAAAGACGAACGTGACTGAAATCAAGAAGACTAGATACATAGGATGGGTGGCAATATGAACTCAGTAAGGATCATCTATTTCTATCTGAGAAGGCTCTCCCTCTAACAGGAACATTTGGGGGATAAAGTACAAAGTACCATTTGTGCAGACCAGCACAGAAAAAAAAAGGATACTTAATAATCAATACTCAATATTCAATGCTCCAAGTATCAGTATCCAAACACTAATGTCGCGGTAAAAAAAAAAGAAAGGAAAAAAAAAGAAAACTAAGTTATAAACAGAAACAAAAAGAGAAGAAACGTAAAAAAAATAATAAAAAAATAAAAAGGAAAGGAAATGAGAAGAGAGAAAGAAAGAAAGAAAAGAAAGAAAGAGACGAAAAGAAAGGGAGAGAAAAGACACAAATCCACTCTCTGTGAAGCAGACCGTGAAGCTGCTCAAAGGTTTCTCCTCCGATGTTCAGCTGGCATGGAAGGACACAGCATGAGGTGGCGGGGAGGGGGTGGGGGGGGGGGGGGGCAGCCCCACAGACCAGGTCCGTGCCTATAGCAGGAGGAACACAAAATGCACATTTACCTCCCTCCCCCCCCCCCCCCACCCCCCAACCCCTCCCAATCCCCCGAACTGCAAAAATGTTCGCTGCCGTTTGACCGTGAAATGCTTTGCTGTCTTTTCTGTCCGCACACAGAGAGAGCAGAGCCCTCGCCAAGAAACTGGAACACAGCCCCCCCCATGTTAACCCTCCCCCCCCCCCCCCACTCCCCCAGTGATTACCGCAGCCAGTGAAGCTGTGTCTGTCTAACAAAGCGGAAGGGGTCCTGCTCGTTCAAGTTGGTGAGGGACGGGAGAGGGAGGAGACTAGGAGTCATGACGACGCGGTCTTCATTTTCCATTCCTCACTTCGATGATCGGCTGCTTCACACAACGTTCACACACACACACACACACGCGCGCGTGCAAACACACACACACACACACACACACACGCAAACACACATACACACACACATACACACACACACACATACACACACATACAAGCACGCGCGCGCGCGCACACACACACACATGCATGCGCTCTCTCTCTCTCTCTCTCTCTCTCTCTCACACACACACACACACACACACACACACACACACACACACACACACACACCTGTCTCCGTTAGTCTCTGTCTGTTGTTTCTCTCTCTCTCTCTCTACACACACACACACACACACACATATATATATATATATATATATATATATATATATATATATCACAGATATAACAATACACACATACGCACACATACGCGCGCGCGCGCACACACACACACACACACACACACACACACACACACACACACACACACACACCCATCCATTACCTCTGAAGCTTTCTTTTTTCCCCTGAATCTTTTTTTTCCTCTGACCTCTCCTTCAACGTATTAATATTTTCCCCTCAACCTTTCCACCATTCAGCCACACTGTCGTCATAATACACGGACCACCGGACGTGCACACACACACGTGTCCATGGTGTCAAAAAACATGAGCTGCCGAACATACCAACGCGATGCTACACTGTCTGTTTTTTTTGTTTTGTTTTAATTTTCTGGGCGCAAGCAGCAGTAGATGTTACACCTCCACTTGACAGAACTGCACACGGGTCTTCTGCCTGCCTTCTCCAGCCAGTCAAACGAGTGTTAGTCCGGAACTCAGTTGCCTTCGTCAAGTGGTTAGCTCAGCGGACTGGGTGAGTTCGGTTTTCAGTCCCATCAGATTATAAACCACCACTACTACTACTAATGCTGCTGCTGCTGCTGCTTGTGCTACCGTTGTTGCTGCTGCTACTGTCACTGGTGCTGCTGCTACAACTACTGCTGCTGCTGTTGCTGCTGCTACACTGATAACACTAATACTACTGCTGCTACTTTTTTTTTTTTTATCGAAAACAAGTTTAACGACAAACATCTTCAGGCACTTTAACTACGTGAATAATCCGCAAAACACTTAATTAAAAGTTCCAAGGTTGCCGGGAGGGAGGGGGTGGGGGGTGGGGGGGTGGGGGGACAGTTGGGATGTTGAAGCTCTCATTACTTATTTCATGCCACCAGCGGTGTACGTCTGACGACAAAGTTACACCTCCCAGTCCTCTGCTCCGTGTGGTTCAGCTTCTCTGTCTGGCCACCCCCGGCCAGTCCCCAGTGACAGGAAACAAAATCGGCAAAGGGACTCCAGTGACAGGAAACAAAATCGGCAAAGGGACTCCAGTGACAGGAAACAAAATCGGCAAAGGGACTCCAGTGACAGGAAACAAAATCGGCAAAGGGACTCCAGTGACAGGAAACAAAATCGGCAAAGGGACCCCAACAAAATCGGCAAAAGGGACCCCAGTGACAGGAAACAAAATCGGCAAAGGGACCCCAACAAAATCGGCAAAAGGGACACCAGTGACAGGAAACAAAATCGGCAAAGGGACCCCAACAAAACCGGCAAAAGGGACCCCAGTGACAGGAAACAAAATCGGCGAAGGGAGGTGACTGAACCCGAGCCCAAGTCGCTTCGGGAGGAAGGGAGTGATCAGCCTGGGAAAGCCGATCATCTGGGTTAGAAGGAAATACTGACTTCAACGCCCAGCTGCCTTGCAGCCATACCCGTTAATGAGAAAGCTGACCGCTTGCCTTCGTGTTCGTTTCTGGGAACTTGTCGCTGCGTCACTGGTGCCACACTGTGTCGGTTTTCAGTTTTCAGTTTCTCAAGAAGGCGTCACAGCGCTCGGACAAGTGCATATACGCTACACCACATCTTCTGGGCAGAGGCCTGACCTGCAGCATCACCACCACCCCCACCCCCACCACCACCACCCCCCATCCCCCCAGCACGCTCAGTCAGGCTTTGAGTGCCTGTTTATACATTTTGTGTACTTGAGTGGATTTCTTCTGCATGCTTTTGCCATAGGAAAACGTTAATGTTGCCACGGGGGCTCTTTTCCATGAGCCAAGTGTTACTTCACACGGGGCCTCCTCGGTTTATCGCGTCACCCGAATGAATGACTTACACGCTAAGTTTGATTACCCCATTCACAAACTGGTGAGAAAAGTGCGAACCAGGACCCTCACATACGCTGTATTTGCAGATAAGCGTCTTAACCACTGTGCCACCGTCCTCCATGGAGTTATAACTCGGCTGCCCCTTTGGAACCATCTGTGACGTGGATAGCGGGATGGGGATGGGGATGGGGGATGGGGGGGATATGGGGGGGCGGGGGGGGGGACGTGCTGTGCGAAAAAGAGCCTGTCCACCGTATCACGTTGTTCATCCATTGCATCCTGCTTTGCTTCATACAATGATGTCCTAATTCGGAACTCAACCCAATGAACTTGTCTTTGATTTTAAGTTTTCCGTTTCATATTTCCTTAACGCAGATCAAAGACAACTTTAGAAAAAAGAAAAAGAAAAAAAATCAACCTACAATTGATCTGGAAATCTCTTGTCCAAGGGCATATTGATTGGAGCTTCATCAAAAATGAAGTGGTGCGGGTCATGTGCGCTCTCTCTCTCTGTCTCTCTTCTTTCTCACACACACACATACACACGCACACACACACACACACAACACACACACACACACACACCACACACACACACACACACACACACCACACCACACACACACACACACACACACACACCACAAACACACACACACACACACACACAAACACACGTGCGAACGCGCGCGCAAACACACACACACACACACACACACACACACACACACACACACACACACAAACACACGTGCGAACGCGCACACACATTGACACAATCACTGACATACACACACAGACACACAAACACACACTGCCAGACGCAGCCACGCACGCACACACACACACGCAGCCACACACACGCACGCACACACACACACACACACACACACACACACACACACACACTCCTACTGCACTGTCTGTGATAGAAGAACATCAGGATGGTTTAACAGACCTGAAAGACATACGCACACAGGATCTGCTGTTGGCGCGTGCTTTTCCCCTGCACCAAAGTTGACAGAAATAACAGGACATGCCAACCACAGAAAAAAAAGGCAACATATAGAACTCAGCACTTGATGTCACACAGAACATTGTGTTGTACGTTTGTTTCATACAGTTCTAGCTAGTGATGGGTTTTCTGCACTGCAGCATTTTGCCTGACTTCTGGGAATGTATCTATCTATCTGTCTGTCTATCGATCTATCTATCTGTCTGTCTGTCTATCTATCTATTTCTAAGTCGTAACGATATAAAATGTCAAGTCAAAATGAAAGTTTGCATGCGTTGAGATGGTGGGAATGTATGTACATAGCAAACTTTGGAAAAGTTATGGACCTAAAAGTGGAACAGCTTTTTTTTTCTCTTCAAAGATATCACATGCTAAATCGGTTTTCTGTATATTTTCTTCTTCTTCTCCCCTTCTCTCTTCTCTCTCTCTCTCTCTCTCTCTCTCTCTCTCTGTGTGTGTGTGAGAAAGAAAAAAAGGACGTTTGAAAGGGTTTTCAGAGTAGAAAGTGAGTCAGTGCCAGGGTAAAGTGGGAACACGTCAAGACGACAATCAGCCTTCTTGCAGCCTCACTTGGGATTCACTCTCCGAAAATACCAAAGTTCCCCCTCCGCACACCTACCACCCCCCACCCCCCCAAAGCCCCCCACCCCCTACCCCCGCCCACCCCCTCCTTTACACAGCGACTGACGGAGCAGAGAGGCCAGCTGTTTACCGGGAGCCGAAATGCTGTAACTCCAGACACCTGATTGGCAGATGTTGCCTCCCGGAGCCATTGAAATGATTATCAGCCCTGAGAGACAGACGGACACTATTTTGCGGTTTGTTTCATACATGTAGGTTCCCCCCCCGCCCCCTACCGCTCCCACACCCCATCCACGCCCCCCTCCAAAGCACCATAAAACGTCAGATTCGGATGAAAATCAAATGCATCTCTACAAAGACCATACACAGCGAACTCCAGAAACCTCTGTTTCCAGTCGTTTCAATGCCTTGCCTACTCAACGTGACCCGGACTACAAAGATACGTCTCAGGCGAAACTAACAAAACTCGAAGTAACAAACATAGGTTTAATACCTCCAAATATGGATGACTAAGCTTCCAGATAAAGAAAACAACGATATAAATACACTCGTAGTTGTAAATTTATCTCGGAGTGCAGAAGAGGGAAAGTCTTTCTCACATGAAGCACCGACACTACATCTAAACTTAAAATCTCCACTCCTATTTTCACCACCAACTGCACTGCTTCCCCGTGCTCAACATAGCATACCAACAGGCGTACCAGAAGCCTAAAAGACACTGAATACGTGTGATGTGTCGTTAAAATACAGTGGCTGAAGGAAATAGCCAACACCCCCCCACACAACGTCATACATGACGTCACTCCTTGGTGGATAATGGCCCTGGAGTTTACGACGTGAAGTGAACTTCAAAATGACCTTCACAAACGGGAACGAGTGAGCTACTGGCAAGCAGGTAGTTAAGACGTCGTCTTACCTAAGTTCTTCTTATACACAAGGTGTTACTCTAATTACAGAGAAATTACATGGACAACAAACAAAACAACAACAAAACCAAAAAAACCAAACAAAAAACCAAAAAAAACCAAAAAACAAAAACAAAAACCCAACGCAATCCCTTTTGCATAGAATAGACGTGCGGCTCTGAAACAGTCACGGACACGAGGTCCAGAATCAGAGATCCATGATCCATAGGATTAGCCGATCCCACTGATGAGCCACATCCATGGAAACGGAGCCCTTACTTACTGTCTGTTTTCCCTCTTTAAATCCACTCTGTGGAATACAGTTACTTACTGTGCGTTACACCCTCTTTAAATCCACTCTGTGGAATACAGTTACTTACTGTGCGTTACACCCTCTTTAAATCCACTCTGTGAAATACAGTTACTTACTGTCCGTTACACCCTCTTTAAATCCACTCTGTGGAATACTGTCCGTTACACCCTCTTTAAATCCACTCTGTGAAATACAGTTACTTACTGTCCGTTACACCCTCTTTAAATCCACTCTGTGGAATACTGTCCGTTACACCCTCTTTAAATCCACTCTGTGGAATACTGTCCGTTACACCCTCTTTAAATCCACTCTGTGGAATACTGTCCGTTACACCCTCTTTAAATCCACTCTGTGGAATACTGTCCGTTACACCCTCTTTAAATCCACTCTGTGAAATACTGTCCGTTACACCCTCTTTAAATCCACTCTGTGGAATACAATTACTTACTGTCCGTTACACCCTCTTTAAATCCACTCTGTGAAATACAGTTACTTACTGTCCGTTAAACCCTCTTTAAATCCACTCTGTGAAATACTTACTGTCCGTTACACCCTCTTTAAATCCACTCTGTGAAATACAGTTACTTACTGTCCGTTACACCCTCTTCAAATCCACTCTGTGAAATACAGTTACTTACTGTCCGTTACACCCTCTTTAAATCCACTCTGTGAAATACTTACTGTCCGTTACACCCTCTTTAAATCCACCCTGTGGAATTCAGTTACTAACTGTGCGTTACACCCTCTTTAAATCCACTCTGTGAAATACTTACTGTCCGTTACACCCTCTTTAAATCCACTCTGTGAAATACAGTTACTTACTGTCCGTTACACCCTCTTTAAATCCACTCTGTGAAATACTGTCCGTTACACCCTCTTTAAATCCACTCTGTGGAATACAGTTACTTACTGTCCGTTACACCCTCTTTAAATCCACTCTGTGAAATACTGTCCGTTACACCCTCTTTAAATCCACTCTGTGGAATACAATTACTTACTGTCCGTTACACCCTCTTTAAATCCACTCTGTGAAATACAGTTACTTACTGTCCGTTAAACCCTCTTTAAATCCACTCTGTGAAATACTTACTGTCCGTTACACCCTCTTTACATCCACTCTGTGAAATACAGTTACTTACTGTCCGTTACACCCTCTTCAAATCCACTCTGTGAAATACAGTTACTTACTGTCCGTTACACCCTCTTCAAATCCACTCTGTGAAATACAGTTACTTACTGTCCGTTACACCCTCTTTAAATCCACCCTGTGGAATTCAGTTACTAACTGTGCGTTACACCCTCTTTAAATCCACTCTGTGAAATACTGTCCGTTACACCCTCTTTAAATCCACTCTGTGAAATACTTACTGTCCGTTACACCCTCTTTAAATCCACTCTGTGGAATACAATTACTTACTGTCCGTTACACCCTCTTTAAATCCACTCTGTGAAATACAGTTACTTACTGTCCGTTAAACCCTCTTTAAATCCACTCTGTGAAATACTTACTGTCCGTTACACCCTCTTTAAATCCACTCTGTGAAATACAGTTACTTACTGTCCGTTACACCCTCTTTAAATCCACTCTGTGAAATACTGTCCGTTACACCCTCTTTAAATCCACTCTGTGAAATACTGTGCGTTACACCCTCTTTAAATCCACTCTGTGAAATACAGTTACTTACTGTCCGTTACACCCTCTTTAAATCCACTCTGTGAAATACAGTTACTTACTGTCCGTTACACCCTCTTTAAATCCACTCTGTGAAATTCAGTTACTTACTGTGCGTTACACCCTCTTTAAATCCACTCTGTGAAATACTTACTGTCCGTTACACCCTCTTAAATCCACTCTGTGGAATTCAGTTACTTACTGTGCGTTACACCCTCTTTAAATTCCTCTCTGTGAAATACAGTTACTTACTGTCCGTTACACCCTCTTTAAATCCATCCTTTGCGATAAGCAAAGAATGACCGTGCCCCCCCCCCCACCCCCCACCTAACTCCACCCCTACCCGCCCCCCTCCATCCCTCTCCTCTATCACACAATGCACTGTGACTCACTGTGAAGGAGCACATTATCTCTATTGTGCAGACAGAGAGCAGTGTGCTCACAGATGTGGACACACAGCCCCCCCCCCCACCCCCCACCCCCCTACCCCCCTCCTCGGCCCTTAATGATGACCACATCAAACCCAATATCCCTCTCTTCAGTCTGAATGCTCATCGACAATTCTGTGAGCCCTCCCTTTCACTTGCCAACTCCTCCTCCATCCCTTTACCCCCCCCCCCCCCCCCCCCCCCCCCCCCCCCCCAACCAACCTCCCCATTCCCATTGCAGCACGTCTCATTACTTGTCAGATTCAAACATTATCCCACAGCATTATGGAGAACGCTCGCTCAAAATAAGGAACAAACAAACAAATAGACGTGGGAGAAACTAATAGCTGATCATACTCCCCGTGATGGAATGTTGCACTTTTCTTTTTTTTTTATATCTGCACTGATCACATTCCGACATGTTTAATTATCGTGAAGGAGGTTTGCCCCATAGCATCTTGAGCGGTTGTTCTGGCTTTTGAAAGCCTAGATTTAATTATATGACGTCTTGGTTTTAATATGGGGTTGTTGTGCTGTGCTTCTGAACGTGAAGGCGGAGGAGAAGTAATTGTAAATGTCTTTTTTTTTTTGCCAAAAGGTTCGAGAGAGTGTTCCAGGAAGTCCCAATATAATATCGTTGTGTTTGGTGCTTTGGAAAATCCCCACTTCTCTCTCTGTCTGTCTGTCTGTCTGTCTGTCTGTCTGTCTGTCTGTCTGTCTGTCTGTCTGTCTGTCTGTCTGTCTGTCTGTCTGTCTGTCTGTCTGTCTGTCTGTCTGTCTGTCTGTCTGTCTGTCTGTCTGTCTGTCTCTCTCTCTCTCTCTCTCTCTCTCTCTCTCTCTCTCTCTCTCTCTCTGTCATTCGTTTCTTTTAGCTCTGCATTTTATTCCATCAACAAAGTCCTTTTCTTTGGCTTTTTTTAATTTTTGTGTGTCTCAACCAAGTTCATTATTGTGTTCGTCTGTATTCTGAAACATTAACTATAATACTAAATACGTTGATAGCTGCAAGAACCATGTTGTCTTCACAAACGTGTCCTCTCCTCCCCTCCCCCCGCCCCCCACATCCCCCCCCCTCCCCCTGTCACGCTGACTTCCTGTCTTTTCTCGTCACCTTTCACACATACCTCTGTTCCGGTGTTGTCGCATTATCACTTTTGTCACCTCGTTTTGAAACTGCCCTTTCAGTGGCTTCATGCTTATGTTTCTCTTCTCAAAGCTACATCATTATATATTTCAAAGTAAAGACATGTTCATGCCCTTGACCCGGTAATTCGAGCGTGCACTCAATCATTTCATCTTGGAGTAGACTCCATTATTCACAAAGATACATATATTTCTAACTAGCGATATTAGTGCTTCTTTGCAACCAGTCCTCGTGAAATTCAAAGTATTCACACAAAGAGCTCAGACAACAGAAGGAGAGGCAGTGTACACTCACACACAGTTACATACATAATTATTCATACACAAACACACATATTTTCATAATAAAACATGCACTAGACGGTTTTACAGAACACTGCTTCCAAACGTACTTTAACTCACTCAGTACGACCAGTCCTCTCTTCTCCTCTACACAGACCCCTCGGATGTCCAGTGGGTGTCTCAATGACCCAACCTTTAGCTTCCGTCGTCAGAATTGTGGTATCTTTGTCAACATGCACCTCTTCAGTATGAGAGCCTTCCACTTGCAATATTTTGATGGTGGTAACTGGGTGAAACGCTGTTAAACGTCTTCTCTTTCGCCGTTCGTATGGAGAGAGTTAAGACTTAGATATACGACATGACAGATCAGTCGTAAAATTGCTCTTGGTTTTACTCTGCAGGAAATAACAGAATTTAGGAGGCATTAGTTTGGTGACAAAGTACTGAGTTATGGCGCTGCAAGAGCAGTTTTGAGTTTTGCGTCTCTGGCACCTTAATGCAGCAACTGCAGTTTATCTCAGAAGCTCCTGACCATAGCTCACCTCCTGGTAAAGTCAGTGCCGCGAAGAAAAAGGGAACACGGAAGCAGACTAAGACGACCACAAAATACCATTCCAACAGGCTTTATACACGATGTCTCACGCTGAGAAATGTAAACTCTTGCCTGTTCTCTGACTGTTGAGGGGATCTTCTAAATTCCCGAACTTTTAATCTCTGTGGAAAAAAAATGGATTGTTACCGCCAAGGCCATTCAGGATGGTAGTGACCCTTCCTGCTCTGTTATCTTCGTCTCTTCTTTCAGACTCCTTGACACCATATCCTATAAATAGATTTGTTTTCCACGGTGACGCCATTCAGAACGAAGCAAAACAGCCACCAACAAAGGGAAGCGACACCGATGGAGGAGACAGCGGCAAATCCCATTGAACTTAGGATCTCCATCAGTTGACGAATAATGGAGGCAAGGCCCGTGGAAAACAACAACATAAAACACAGTCTCAGCACCGACGTGACTGCTAAAAAAAAATAGTCGTCCGCACACCAAGAATACAAACAATGTATGTGTTGTAAACTCTCACACGTACACAGTTACTCCAAGGATACCAACATCAGCCAGCAAACAAAAGTTTAATGAGAAAACTGTGACATATCAGTACGTAAAACAACTTACTTCATGTCTCAAACTGATCTTAATGTCAGGTCTACGATGTCTATAAGGTACAACCAGTTAAAGTTGAGAGAGGGGGAGAGAGAGGGGGGCTTCCTGAGTTGATTAAAATGATATCACACTGGTGGACAAACTTTTATAAGAACTAAAGCGTAGATAGGTATACAGATGATTAACGTAACGGGGGGACTGATATTCTAAAAGTTTATATATATATATATATATATATATATATATATATATATATATATATATATATATTCTAAAGTATGAGATTCTAAAAGTATAGATAGATAGATATATAGATAGATAGAATAACTGTATATAATATAAATTAATTGATCTGTTGAAGAGTCTCTGATTCATTCATCCATCCATTCATACTCCTCTCTTTCTCTTGCTCTTTCTTTCTCTCTCATCTCTCCTCCTCTCTCTCCCTTCCCCTCCCCCTCTCTCTCTTCTCTCTTTCCTCTCCCCCTCTCTCCCCTCCCTCTGTTCTCTCTCCCCCCCCCTCTCTCCTCTCCACACTCTGTGAACATTCTAAAGCGATTTCTGGCAGCAGGAACGTCAGAAAGAAGAAGAAGAAGAAGAAAGAATGAAGGCGAACTGACGGAGGAAAGTATAGTGAAGTGCCTCATCGTGACGAGCAAGGTGCTGAAATGAGTCATCCTCTCGACAGACGCCTTCTGAAATACCAATGTTCGCCCTTCACCCCCCCCCCCCCCCCCCTCGCACCAGAGAGAGAGAGAGAGAGAGAAGGGGAAAAGAGAGAGAGAGGTGAGAGAGGATAGAGAGAGTAGAGAGAGAGAGGAGAGAGGAAAACGAGAGGAAATAGAGAGAGAGAGAGGGGGGGGAGTAGAAAGAGAGAGAGGAGTGAGAGAGGAGAGAGGACAAAGAGAGAAAGAGAGAGTAGAGAGAGAGAGAGAGGAGTGAGAGAGGAGATAGGAAAAAGAGCAGACCGGACACAGACACAGACACACACACAGGCACACAATAAATAAATAAATAAATAAATATATATATATATATATATATATATATATATATATATATATGAGAAACTGTATTCTATGAATGAATAAACACACGTGTATTTTTAGCGAAGAGATGCTGTTTCCCTCCCTTGTTGGCTCAGCTAATGACTTCAGCGATGCAAAATTGACATGTGGCTATACGCACCATCTCCATTGTCCATGTGCATTAGATGGTCTCCATTGTCCATGTGCATTAGATGGTCTCCAATGTCCATGTGCATTAGATGGTCTCCAATGTCCATGTGCATTAGATGGTCTCCAATGTCCATGTCCATTAGATGGTCTCCAATGTCTATGTGCATTAGAATTGTGAAATAAAAATGTACGCTGTCCTTTTCATTCATTCATTCATACATTCTCTTATTCATTCATTTATTTATTCATTCTTTCTTTCTTTCTTTCTTTCTTTCTCTAATTCGTTCATTCATTCATTCATTCATTCATCCATTCTTTCTTTCATTTATTCATTCATTCATTCATTCTTTCTATCTCTAATTCATTCATTCATTCATTCATTCATCCATTCATCCTTCCTCTATCTCATTTGTTCATTCATTTATTCATTCTTTCTTTCTTTCTCGGTCTTTGTCTATTATACTCTACCTTCCATTCTCTTCCTTCTATCTCGGTCCTTGTCTACTACTGTTTCTTCCATTCTATATGCTTGCCCCTACATTCACTGTTGTTTTGTTTGTTTGTTTGTTCTCTCTCAGCGCGTTGGGCTACGCTGCTGGTCAGGCATCTGCTCAGCGGATTATGGTGTAACGTATAAGGATTTGCCCGAAGGCAGTGACACCGCCTTCAGTAACTGAACTGAACTTGTGTCTGTTCTTTTGTGCCTCCTTCTGTGGTATTTCCAGCCATCACTGAGCATTTTGGTTTGGCACCTTCAAGTCTCCGTCACCGTGCACACCCCTCCCTCCTTTTGCAGTTAACTCAGTCTCAGAAGAGAGTGCGGAAGAGGGAGAGGCCTTACCCACATGACGTGCCGACACTGCCTGTTAACGTAATCTTCACACCTATTTTCAGCACTGCTTTACCGTGCTGTATGGACAAAAGAGCGCATGGCGAACGGAGCGTCAGAAACCTGTAAAACGTTCAGCACGTGACGGGGGCAATAGTCGAGTGGTTAAAGCGTTGGACTTTCAATCTGGAGGTGCCGGGTTCGAATCTATGTAACGGCGCCTGGTGGGTAAAGGGTGGAGGGTTGTTGTTTTTTTCCGATCTCTCAGGTTAACATATGTGCAGACCTGATTGTGCCTGAACCCCCTTCGTGTGTATACGCAAGCAGAAAATCAAATACGCGCGTTCAAGAATCTGCGATCCATATCAGTGTTCGGTGGGTTATGGAAACATGAACATATCCAGCATGCACACACCCCAAAACGGAGTATGGCTGCCTATATGGCGGGGTAAAAACGGTTATACACGCGCAAGCCCACTCGTGTACATACGAGTGAACGTGGGAGTTGCAGCCCACGATCGAAGAAGAAGAAGCTGACGAGCACGTGTGGTATTATTAAACACAGTAGCTGAAACAAATGAGAGCCCAGCATTCACATAGCGTCACACATTATTCACATGACGTCACTCCTTCACCTATAATGGTCTGCCAGCTGACGACACAGAAATGAATTCTGACCTTCGCAATCACCTTCACAAAAGGGGGGGAAAGGGAAGCTATCAGAAAGCAGGCAGCAAAAGCCATAGCCTGACCTAAATATTTACCCTGGATGCACAAGGTGTTGTAAAATTCTCAAAGCAGAAAAAAAAAACCCGAAGCATTCCCAATGGCATGAACCAGACATGCTACTCTGAAAAGGTCAAGGCCATGACGGTGAGAACCAGTCAGAGATTCTAGAGATTAGCATGTCCCGAAACAGCCCACACACAGAACAGCCCGGAACAGCCCACACACAGAACAGCCCGGAACAGCCCACACACAGAACAGCCCGAAACAACCCACACACTGAACAGCCCGAAACAACCCACACAGAACAGCCAGAAACAACCCACACAGAACAGCCAGAAACAACCCACACAGAACAGCCCGAAACAGCCCACACACAGAACAGCCAGAAACAGCCCACACACAGAACAGCCAGAAACAACCCACACAGAGCAGCCAGAAACAACCCACACAGAACAGCCAGAAACAACCCACACACAGAACAGCCAGAAACAGCCCACACACAGAACAGCCAGAAACAACCCACACAGAGCAGCCAGAAACAACCCACACAGAGCAGCCAGAAACAGCCCACACAGAGCAGCCAGAAACAACCCACACAGAACAGCCAGAAACAACCCACACAGAACAGCCAGAAACAGCCCACACAGAACAGCCAGAAACAACTCACACAGAACAGCCAGAAACAACCCACACAGAGCAGCCAGAAACAGCCCACACAGAGCAGCCAGAAACAACCCACACACAGAACAGCCCGAAACAGCCCACACACAGAACAGCCAGAAACAACCCACACAGAACAGCCAGAAACAGCCCACACAGAACAGCCAGAAACAGCCCACACAGAGCAGCCAGAAACAACCCACACACAGAACAGCCCGAAACAGCCCACACACAGAACAGCCAGAAACAACCCACACACAGAACAGCCAGAAACAACCCACACAGAACAGCCAGAAACAACCCACACACAGAACAGCCCGAAACAGCCCACACACAGAACAGCCCGAAACAGCCCACACAGAGCAGCCAGAAACAACCCACACAGAGCAGCCAGAAACAACCCACACAGAACAGCCAGAAACAGCCCACACAGAGCAGCCAGAAACAGCCCACACAGAACAGCCAGAAACAGCCCACACACAGAACAGCCAGAAACAGCCCACACAGAGCAGCCAGAAACAGCCCACACACAGAACAGCCAGAAACAACCCACACAGAACAGCCAGAAACAGCCCACACAGAGCAGCCAGAAACAGCCCACACACAGAACAGCCAGAAACAACTCACACACAGAGCAGCCAGAAACAACTCACACACAGAGCAGCCAGAAACAACTCACACACAGAGCAGCCAGAAACAACTCACACACAGAACAGCCAGAAACAACCCACACACAGAACAGCCCGAAACAGCCCAAACTAGAACAGCCCGAAACAGCCCACACAGAACAGCCCAAAACAGCCCACACACAGAACAGCCCAAAACAACCCACACACTGAGAACAGCCCAAAACAACCCACACACTGAGAACAGCCCGAAACAGCCCACACATGAGAACAGCCCGAAACAGCCCACACACTGAGAACAGCCCGAAACAACCCACACACTGAGAACAGCCCGAAACAGCCCACACACAGAACAGCCCGAAACAGCCCACACACAGAACAGCCCGAAACAGCCCACACACAGAACAGCCCGAAACAGCCCACACACAGAACAGCCCGAAACAGCCCACACACAGAACAGCCCAAAACAACCCACACACAGAACAGCCGGAACAGCCCACACACAGAACAGCCCAAACAACCCACACACAGAACAGCACAGAACAGCCCACACACAGAACAGCCCAGAACAGCCCACACACAGAACAGCCCAGAACAGCCCACACACAGAACAGCCCAGAACAGCCCACACACAGAACAGCCCGAGAAGCCCCAACCGTGGATAAACCATATAAATAGATGAATAAACAAAGAAAGAAAGACGGAAAGAAAGAAAGGAAAACAAAGAAATAAAGAAAGAAACACACACACACACACACACACACACACACTACACACACACACACTACACACACACACACACACACACACACACACACAGCAGACGACAACAAGCAACCTTGGTAGACTTCAAGTGTATATGATGACCCATAATCATATTATGCTTTACCATAATCTGTTAAGAGGTTGCGTCCACTCTGGTGAATTGTCATTAATATGCAGATTGTATGCAATAGGTAAGTACTGTTCAAAAACACACTGGATGAAATTGTTCAGCGCTTTTTAAAAACATATTGGATGAAACAGGTCATCTCTGTTTAAAAACACATTGGATGAAACAGGTCATCTGTTTAAAAACACATTGGGTGAAACAGGTAGGCGCTGTTTAAAAACACATTGGATGAAACAGGTAGGCGCTGTTTAAAAACACATTGGATGAAACAGGTCATCTCTGTTTAAAAACACATTGGATGAAACAGGTCATCTCTGTTTAAAAACACATTGGATGAAACAGGTCATCTCTGTTTAAAAACACATTGGATGAAACAGGTCATCTCTGTTTAAAAACACATTGGATGAAACAGGTCATCTCTGTTAAAAACACATTGGATGAATCAGGTAAGCGCTGTTTCCAACATCACTCTGATCCCGTCAACCCAGATCATGTCTTTGTACCAGATCCTAACCTCACCACCAGTTCAATGTCTAACCGTTGGAATGTCGACACGGAAACTGGTATCGTTTCCAAGTTCCTGACATTTCCTGTAAATCCCTCTGAACAACTGAATCTCCAGTTGCTCGTTTGACCTTATAAGATACAGGAAGCACAAGTTCAGTTATTTGCTTGCAAAGCTTTCAGCGATGAACAACTTCAACACAGCCTCTCACACACAAAAAAGAGATAACATTTGTTTCAAATGACAATGGAAAAAAAAAAAGATGTTGCTTCTTCTGTCTGTCTGATCTGGATTGTTCACTAAACATCAAATGGGTTCAGCTGCAGCTAAACATCAAAACACACAGCTTGGGTTACGTCTGTAACACTGACTGTCCATGTCACCTGAAGGATATCTTCTCTGGTTTGCATTCTGCTTTTCAAGCTATCGCCGAGCCCGACAGTTTGATATTTCATTCCATGGAATGCATAGCAGCGAACACCGTGCCAGTCTGAAAACCAATGGTCAAAACATTGCCCTGACCGAGATTTCTGGACGCGGCGCCATTCAAAACAACCAGGTGACAGTTATCGGCCAAGCACATTCTATATGAACGATTGTTTCAATTAAAAAAAAAAAAATCTCTACACTGGTCTCATTCCTAAAGATTCAACTCATCAAGATCGCCAAGTCGTAGGCAAGAAGAAAAGAACACACACTAAAAATCCCCCTCACACCCGTGTAAGCCTGCTACAAAAAAAAAAAAAAAAAAAAAAAGAAACAGCAGATTGGCGGACGGTAAAGATAACCCTTTTTCACCCACTCCAGTCATCTGGAAAGTAGATAAACTACATGGAGTGTGATTTGTGACACACTGTGAAATCGTCGATGCATTCTACTGCAATGTTGAGAACTGAATTTGTCCAACACTTTTCGAGATTGTCCACATGAGTCAGTTTTTTCTCTCTTTTTTTTTTTTTTTTTTTTTTTTCAGCAGAACGACAGCAGAATGGTAGAAGAGAATAGGTGTAGAAAACTTTATTTTTTTCCAGTCAAATGATGATTAAATTTGACAATGTTAAAGAAGCATGTTGCTAATAATGGAAATGCTAATAATAACAATGATGATGATGATGACGACGACGATAATGATGATGGTGATGACGATGATGATGACGACGACGACGACGACGATGATGATCTTTAAGACAGAAAGCAATGAACGAAAGATATTGTTCT
>NC_134896.1:54422893-54435393 GCF_041734735.1 Babylonia areolata
ACACGGGAGGTGTACAGAAGACACAGGAGGTGTACAGAAGACACGGGAGGTGTACAGAAGACACAGGAGGTGTATAGAAGACACGGGAGGTGTTCAGAAGAGACAGGTGTAAAGAAGACACAGGAGGTGTACAGAAGACACAGGAGGTGTTCAGAAGAGACAGGTGTAAAGAAGACACAGGAGGTGTACAGAAGACACAGGAGGTGTATAGAAGACACGGGAGGTGTACAGAAGACACAGGAGGTGTACAGAAGAGACAGGTATGAAGAAGACACAGGAGGTGTACAGAAGACACAGGAGGTGTATAGAAGACACAGGAGGTGAACAGAAGAGACAGGTGTACAGAAGAGACAGGAGGTGTACAGAAGACACGGGAGGTGTATAGAAGACACAGGAGGTGTACAGAAGAGACAGGAGGTGTACAGAAGAGACAGGAGGTGTACAGAAGAGACAGGTGTACAGAAGACACAGGAGGTGTATAGAAGACACATGTGTACAGAAGACACAGGAGGTGTACAGAAGACACATGAGGTGTACAGAAGACACAGGAGGTGTATAGAAGACACAGGAGGTGTACAGAAGACACAGGAGGTATACAGAAGACACAGGAGGTGTACAGAAGAGACAGGTGTACAGAAGACACAGGAGGTGTACAGAAGACACAGGAGGTGTACAGAAGACACAGGAGGTGTACAGAAGACACAGGAGGTGTACAGAAGACACATGTGTACAGAAGACACGGGAGGTGTACAGAAGACACAGGAGGTGTTCAGAAGACACAGGTGTACAGAAGATAGAGGAGGTGTACAGAAGACACATGAGGTGTACAGAAGACACGGGAGGTGTACAGAAGACACAGGAGGTGTACAGAAGACACAGGTGTACAGAAGATAGAGGAGGTGTACAGAAGACACATGAGGTGTACAGAAGACACGGGAGGTGTACAGAAGACACATGAGGTGTATAGAAGACACTATCCCGAAGTGCTGGCGGGCCACTGTTTCCAGGCACCACGGAGGCTGGCAGCACAGCTCCCAGCACAGCTTAGCACCGTGCCATGGTCCACAAAGAGGTGTACCTTTACCATGGAACAACAGAGGCTGAAGACTTCAGGGCGAGTGTTTGTGGGGGTGTAGGCGTGCAGGACAAAGGAGAGAAGAAAAAAAGAAAACAAAAAAAAAGATTCGGTGTTATTTCGTCACTTTCGTAGACAATTTCAAATGCGAGAGCAGATTGTACTAGTTTTGTTGTTGTTGTGATGGTTAGATTATTTCAATTTCAAAATGTATAGCTATTGTATCATCTGGTGAGTGGAAATTACACACAAACAGTGAATAATATGCGGTTGTACATCTAGTGATTCTGTTTCTAACGATTTAAAATAAAGAACATTCAGGGAAATGGAAAAATACGTAATGGAAAGAAAACATTTATAAATTTCATGAACATGCTTTATTTCATGTGTGCAGTGTTCATCATAATCTTGATCTGAACACTAAGAAGTGTCACATAGTAATCTCGCCACGGAAAAAAAAAAGAATGTGAAATGAACATTATGTTTTGTTCTGTGGTGAAGATAATACGATCATAATGCTTTCTAAACGTTTCAGTATTTACGATCGTGTCAAAGTTGCAGTAGTAAAATAAAAGCTGTCCAAACTAGGCCTGCACAAGGAGTAATAGGTTCAATGTCTGTCGTCCGCAGATATTTATTTTACAAAGTATTTCTTCCAACTTTGTAACATGGTTCAGTCTTTGGCGAAACAACATAACTAACGTGGCGATAATTCGCCCACTGTTTTATGTAACGGTATTAACAGAGATTTCGAACAGCGTCACTGCACTGCCTAAGCTCTGAGTTACAACGCCGTGAGTGTGGCTTTTTAGTTCCATGTCTTTGGCACCTTGATGCAGTGCCTTCAGTTTATCTTCGTCCTACTTTGCTACTTCCTGCTACTGCAGAACAGAAACGGAACACTGAAGTGGTGGACGGCCACACCACCGCCAAATATCTCACAACACATTATCCCTCACCGAGAAAGGTAAAGTCTGTCTGGCTGCTATTTGGGAGGGTCGGGGGGGGGGGGGGGGGAGGAGGGGGGGTTGGGGGGATATAGAGAGGAAACCCATAAATTCTCAAACTTTTCATCTTGGCGGAAAAGGGTGTGTTGTGGCCAAACCATTCACGAGTTTCCCGCTCCTTTCTGCTCGCCTCCCCTTCCAGACGCTGTTGTCAGCCCTTACTATTGATAGATTTGTTTTCCATGGAGAAGGCAATGCGAGGTAGCTAAATAACTACAGACAGAGGGAAAGTACAGGTGGGGAACAGACAGTGGCAAATCCTTTCGAACTTAGGATCCCCACCAGTATGCGAAGAGTGGAAACGAGGCCTGTGGAACACGACATAAAGTACTGTCTTAGCACCAAAGTTAGAACTTTAAGATGCATTTGGTTCGTTCAGGTAACAGACAAGATGGATGTTGGAAGCACATTTAAGCAATCCCCTATGGAGCTGAAAACGTCTTTTCACCAACAGTACAAAAAGGAAAGAGGTGAGGTGTCAGTCTGCAAAACACTGCAACACAACGTTTCCTTAAAGTCACTGTGGACTGTCTGAAGTCCAGGTTGTCTGTAAAACAGAACGGTATGAAATATTAACCAAATCTCTGAACACAACAGTTGTCGAAAGCCACAGTCACTCCTTTCAGCCTCTACAAACTGATGTGAAATCAGTACCCCACGCAAACTGTTACTACCAGAATCGAAGTTAGATGAGAGAAAAAAACTGCCGTCAGAAATAAAGAGTAAATCTGACATAAACCGTGACCGGCAGAAACAGGAAACGGTATATGACGGGAGTTAAGAGCAGACAAACCGCTTCCTCCAAAGGGAGGGGTGCGTGTGTGTGCGTGTGTGTGCGTGTGTGTGTGTGTGTGTGTGTGTGTGTGGGCGGGGGGCGGGGGGAAGGAGTCTCATTATCACCGTGTCGCTAGCAGCACAAAAAGGTGCACAGACTACTTGGAGGAACTGTTACCACTTCCAAGGATGACTGCAATGATCAACAAGTAACACGGAGCTAGCCGTACTTCTTGTTGAATTAAACCAAGGTGTGAGCTGCAGTCCGCTGTCAGGAAGCCCAAGACTCTCACCCATGAACAGTTCAGGGGAAACGACCTTCGCTCAAACATGGAGGGGTGGGTGGGGGGTGGCGGGAGGTTCGGGATGGGCGGGGGGGCTTCCACCATGCAGTGCCCTTGTCCTGGGGAGCGAATGGGGCAGTTAGTATCTGAGTGAGTGAGTGAGTGAGAATTTAAGTGAGTGAGTGAGTGAGTGAGTGAGTGAGTACTTAAGTGAGTGAGTGAGTGAGTACTTAAGTAAGTGAATAAGTGATTGAGTGAGTGAGTGAGTGAGTCAGTAAGTAGGTAGGTAAACATGAAGCATGAACTTGCGCGTGGTCAGTGTGTGTGTGTGTGTGTGTGTGTGTGTGTGTGTGTGTGTGTGTGTGTGTGTGTGTGTGTGTGTGTGTGCCTCTATGCCTATGTATGTATGTGAATGCGTGCTTGTGTGTGTGTGTGTGTGTGTGTGTGTGTGTGTGTGTGTGTGTGTGTGTGTGTGTGTGTGTGTGTGTGTGTGTTATAGAAGTAGGAGAATTATAAAATGAGACAGACTTGATGCATACATCCATCCATACATGCATACATACATACATACATGCATACATACAGACAGACAGACAGACAGACAGACAGACAGACAGAATCCTAAATTATTGCCAAATTCCTTCAACCCACGCAGTTCTCTGCCCCTTGTCAGATTACTTTCTGTAACTCTTTCCCCAAGTATCCTTATTTCCTCTCTCTCTCTCTCTCTCTCTCTCTCTCTCTCTCTCTCTCTCTCTCTCTCTCTCTGTTTCCCTTTTGTCTCTTCTCGCCTCCCCCCTCACTCCCCACCCCTTCATTCATATTTCTCCCCCACCCCCACCCCCCATTCCCTTTCTCTCTTCTTCTTCATGTTACTTCTGGAGCAACATATCCCTCGTTTTTTGTTGTTGTGATTTTGGGGTGGTTGTTGTTTGTTTTCTGTTTGTTTTTTGTTTTTTTCTTCTTCCATTCTTTTACTTTTCCTCTCCTCACCCCTCACCCCACTTTTTGTTTGTTTGTTTGTTTGTTTCTGTTCTTTCTGATCCACAGGTAAATATCTTGCCATCAGGACTGTCTGTCATCTGCAGATGGCGAACTGTCTCACCATTTGTCAGGGGTCTAACCCACAGCTCCAGGTCCCCCGCTCCCCCCCCCCCCCACCCCACCCGCTCCCCAAATTGCTTACATTACGGATCTGGACCGAGTCTGCAGATAACGATGCTGTTACTGGTCACTCGCTGCCTGTGTGCTGTTGTCGTTCTCGGTGATGGGATATTAATGGTTGGGGGGGTTGGGGGGGGGGGATGGTAGTGGTGGAAGTGGCGATGGGTTTTTGTTGTTGTTGTTGTTGTTGTCGTTTGTTTGTTTGTTTGTTGTTTTTATTGTTTTTTTCGGCTGGTGGCGTCTCTGTTGTTGGCACTGGTGTATGTGGCGGTCGGCTTATATCACAGATTGATATAAGCTGACATTTGGGCCAACAGCAAAGTGAGAGCTGTATTATCAATGGTTTCTCCAGTCAGTGGAAAACCATTTACAGCTTAGTCTTTTGAAGGACTATGACTCTCAAACTAGGAGACAAAATTGCACTGGCTCTTAGTGCTGCAGCCTTGTGGGCTAGTTGGCCTTTGGGAACTCTCTCAATGCCGACTGTCCTAAAACCCTCTTGGTCGAGAGAGTGGGGATGTTCTTGGGCAAGACACTCTCCACTATAATCAAATTCTAGCCCAAATAGTCGGAACAGCAGTTGCCTCCTCTGCTGTTCTGATGGTCATAGTCGGACACGACTGACTATCATATATATATGTGGCGGTGAAGGTTTTGTTTTCTGCTTGTATTGCACGTTATTATTATTGATACCACAGTTACTACTGTTGCTGCTGTGCTAATGATAATGATTGTGGTGCATATGATACTAGCTTAGGCCTAGCTTACCGTGGTGTACTCTCCGAACTGAACCGACAGACAGACAGACAGACAGACAAAGGAGAGAATGAAGGAGAGGAGATAACACGACTTGATCTGAATCGTTCACCGAGGGGACAAGGAGGACGATGCTGAACCGTCAGAATTCTGTCAAGAAAATCTTGGGACAACCAGAAGTGGGACGGGTGTGTGTGGAAGGGGTGGGGGGCAAGGGGGAGGGGTAGGGGGTGTGTGGAGGGGGTGTGGGGGCAATGGGGATGGGTAGGGGTGTGTGGAGGGGGTGTGGGGGCAATGGGGAGGGGTAGGGGGGGTGTGGAGGGGGTGGGGGGCAATGGGGAGGGGTAGGGGGTGTGTGGAGGGGGTGTGGGGGCAATGGGGAGGGGTAGGGGGTGTGTGGAAGGGGTGGGGGGCAAGGGGGAGGGGTAGGGGGTGTGTGGAGGGGGTGGGGGGCAAGGGGGAGGGGTAGGGGGAGGGGTAGGGGGTAGGAGACAGGAGAGAAGGTTGTACAGAAATCACGTCTGGACAGTACAAAGGCGCACAGCAAGATCGTTTTTAATCAGCGTCTATCGAAAGAGGGCGCGACCAGAACGATTGGGAAGACGGATCCAGACGAAAAAAAAAAAAAAAAAAAAAAAGCCCCAAAAAAACAAACAATGTTGGAGACACCGTTTGTTGACTGCCAAGTCTGGCCAACACTAACACCAGACTGAGTACACAAAGCTTGAACAGGATTATGAAAGGGTTATGTCATGGACAGGGCGGCAGTGACTCGGAAGAAGGAAGGAAGGAAGGAGGGAGGGAAGGAAGGAGGGAGGGAAGGAAGGAAGAGAGGAAGGAAGGTGGTCTTCAAGAACAGTGTTAGCAAAGTGAACGGCATTTCTGATTTATCTCCGTTCAACTGATACGTCTCTTTGTTGCGTTTCGCATTGCTTTGTTTCGTTGCTGTTTTGCTTCCTCCTTAGTTGTTTGTTTGTTTGTTTTTGCTTTTTTTCCATGATCATGTGCCGATGTTAAAAAAACGCGTTTTTGTCTACATCTTTTGAATAAAAGAGTATCGCTCGGAATCCTAATAATACTGTTTCATCAGATTTCTCGTATGACTTCAATGATTGAATTCTGCCCTCTCTCTCTCTCTCTCTCTCTCTCTCTCTCTCCCCCTTTCCCTCTCTCTCTCTTGTAAAAAACGCTTATGAGGTATGCTCACCTTGAAAACTGATGTATTAAGTACACCTATGTGTGCGCCTTGCAGTGAGACGTACATATAAGTTTAATTTTCAGTTCCAGTGTCAATGAGGTGTTAGAGCATACGGCACAATCTGTCCACTGGAAACAAAGTCTGCAGATGCCTGGCTTTCGCATGAATTCAACAAGCTGAGCCGGCCTTGAGAGTGTATGCCTTGGTTTGTGTAAAACACTAACATGAAATTGAAATGAATTATGACGGGCGCAATAGCCGAGTGGTTAAAGCGTTGGACTGTCAATCTGAGGGTCCCGGGTTCGAATCACGGTGACGGCGCCTGGTGGGTAAAGGGTGGAGATTTTTACGATCTTCCAGGTCAACACATGTGCAGACCTGCTAGTGCCTGAACCCCCTTCGTGTGTATATGCAAGCAGAAGATCAAATACGCACGTTAAAGATCCTGTAATCCATGTCAGCGTTCGGTGGGTTATGGAAACAAGAACATACCCAGCATTCACACCCCCGAAAATGGAGTATGGCTGCCTACATGGCGGGGCAAAAACGGTCATACACGTAAAAGCCCACTCGTGTGCATACGAGTGAACGCAGAAGAAGAAATGGATTATAAGAAAAAACAAACAAATAAGTAAATACCTTAAAATCTACTGAAAAAAACTCAGAAGGCAAGCGATTGAAATGAAACAAAAAACAAAACAAAAAAACAACAAAAAACACGAAAATGGGCCTCGCTCAGCCGCTCAGCGAACCCGCACACACTGACACAAGCTTGTAAAAGCGCGCGCACTCTCTCTCTCTCTCTCTCACACACACACACACACACACACACACACACGAGAGAGAGAGAGAGACAGAGAGAGAGAGACAGAGAGGGAGAGAGAGAGACCCAACGCATATACATACAGCAATCTCAAGTCTCACAGACACCAAAGCCTAGTTCTCAACCGAAGTGTGTCCGCCAGCTCAAAGGCTTAAAGAACAGCTGCAGACTTTTTTTGCCGAGTGTTTGTGTGTTTTACTGCGTCATCTCAGCAGCAGTGGGTGTGAGCCGGACCATAAAAAAAGACAACAAAGCCAGCTGGGGATCTGGGCTGGTTGGTGATAGTGGTCTTCCTGCCCACTTTTTGGAGATTTTACATCAGCTCAGTGTTCTTACAGACCTGGGTGTTTTTTTTGGGGGGGTTTGGTTGTTTTGTTTGTTTGGGTTTGTGTGTGTGTGTGTGTGTGTGTGTGTGTGTGTGTGTGTGTGTGTGTTCTGGTGGCCTGTCAAGCCTGTTGCTGTGTGTGCTGGTTCTCTGGGAAATGCTTACTGATCTCTGGCATTGAGGAGACTTGCAGACGTGTGGAGATCTTCAGCTCTGACTATTGTCCTACAAAATGTGGGCTGGTGGGGTTTTTTTGTGTGTTTTGTTTTTTGTTTTTTTTGTTGGTTTTTTTGGTTGTTGTTTTTTTTGTTGTTGTTTTTTCGGACTTTGTTCTTCTTCTCCTTCGTTCGTGGGCCGCAACCCCCACGCTCACTCGTATGTACACGAGTGGCCTTTTATGTGCATGACCGTTTTTACCCCGCCTTGTTCTTCTTTCCAGAACCCACCCAACGCTAACATGGATTACAGGATCTTTATCGTGCGTAGTTAATCTTCTGCTGGCGCATACACTCGAAGGGGGTTCAGGCACAAGCAGATCTGCACATATGCTGACCTGGGAGATCGGAAAAAATCTCCACACCGGGCGCCGTCACCGAGATTCGAACCTCCCTCAGATTGAAAGTCCAACGCATTAGCCACCCGGCTGTTGCCCCCGTCTAAATGTGGACTTTAGGTGTAGTTACTACTGGCTGTAAACCTTCCCAGAACGCACACTACTCCGCCGTCAGTATGACGTGTTTCACGGGACTGGACCCGGGGTCCTCTTGACACACGCTGATCCAATGCGAACGGCGTTTTCTTCTCTCTGTATCTGTATATGTGGAGTGATGGCCTGGAGGTAACGCGTCCGCCTAGGAAGCGAGAGAATCTGAGCGCGCTGGTTCGAATCACGGCTCGACCGCCGATATTTTCTCCCCCTCCACTAGGCCCTGAGTGGTGGTCTGGACGCTAGTCATTCGCATGAGACAATAAACCCAGGTCCCGTGTGCAGCATGCACTCAGCGCACGTAAAAGAACCCACGGCAACAAAAGGGTTGTTCCTGGCAAAATTCTATAGAAAAATCCACTTCGACAGGAAAAACAAATAAAACTGCACGCAGGAAAAAATACAAAAAATGGGTGGCGCTGTAGTGTAGCGCCGCGCTCTCCCTGGGGAGAGCAGCCCGAATTTCACACAGAGAAATCTGTTGTGATAAAAAGAAATACAAATACAAATAATAAATGTTGCAGTGGCCTGGTTCTTCTCTCTCTCTCTCTCTCTCTCTCTCTCTCTCTCTCTCTCTCTCTCTCTCTCTCTGTGTGTGTGTGTGTGTGTGTGTGTGTGTGTGTGTGTGTGTGTGTACAACAAACAACCTGTTGAAGTAGCTCATAGGAAAGACAGACAGGAGATTACGTCACAACTTGGAGCAAGGGAATCCTCTTCCCGAGGGGATTGTCTGCATTCAGGCCGCCAGTCCCTCATTAATTATTCACTCAAGTTCAACGTGCTCCACAGCAAGAAGAATCTTAGACAGGAAAAAAAAGAAAAAAATAGCGACGTTTGAAAGATAGCTGAGTGCAACAGCAGACAAACACGGACGGGTGATAACAGAAAGAAAAGCAACAATGCTGCCATGCCTGCTGATGTTGTCCAGCTAACTTGGTACAAGCCACACATACCAAACATAACCACTGACCACCTTTGACGTCATTAAAGCCACACATACCAAACATAACCTCTAACCACCCTTGACGTCATTAAAGCCACGCATACCAAACATAACCTCTAACCACCCTTGACGTCATTAAAGCCACGCATACCAAACATAACCTCTAACCACCCTTGACGTCATTAAAGCCACACATACCAAACATAACCACTGACCACCTTTGACGTCATTAAAGCCACACATACCAAACATAACCTCTAACCACCCTTGACGTCATTAAAGCCACACATACCAAACATAACCTCTAACCACCCTTGACGTCATTAAAGCCACACATACCAAACATAACCTCTAACCATTATTGACGTCATTAAAGCCACACATACCATACATAACCACTAACCATCCTTGACGTCATTAAAGCCACACATACCAAACATAACCTCTAACCATCCTTGACGTCATTAAAGCCACACATACCATACATAACCACTAAACACCTTTGACGTCATTAAAGCCACATATACCATACATAACACTAGCCATCCTTGACGTCATTAAAGCCACACATACCACACATAACCACTAAACACCCTTGACGTCATTAAAGCCACTCATACCAAACATAACCACTAACCACCCTTGACGTCATTAAAGCCACGCACACCAAACATAACCACTAACCATCCTTGACGTCAGCAAAGCCATACATACCAAACATAACCACTAAACACTCTTCACGTCATTAAAGCTACGCATACAAAACACAGCCACTGAACACCCTTGATGTCATTAAAGCCACGCATATCAAACATAACCACTGAACACCCTTGAAGATTTTGAAAATTTGTTTCCACTACATATTGCGAATAAAAACCAGTCACGGAACTTCTCATAAAACGGTATTCTTCAACAAGATCTCAATGAAATTATGGCGACCATCTCAAACGATCGACAAATCCCGTTAGACATGCGCATACAGATATTTCACTCTATTGTTTTTCTTCCTCGGTGAATTCCCGGCGTTATTAAATTGTCATCCAGTATTTCTAAATGCCAGCGTCCCTTGCAGCAACATCAATGATGCAGGAATATCACCATGATCCACCACTGAATTTTGGTAGCTGTGAACGAGATGACTTTCAGTAAAGAAATGAAAAACCAAACGCGCACTTAACAAAAGGGAAAAAAAAGAAGAAAAAAAAAAAACAGAAGAAGAAGAAACAAACAACGAGATATACATTTTCTCTTCTTCTTGCATGTTTGAGGACAATGTTAACAATGTCCTTTAATCAAAAGTAGTGTTGACTCTCATGATGAAGAACAACCCCCCCTCCCTCCCACCTTCCGCCTCTCTCCCCTCTGCCCCCCCCCCCCCCACTCCCCACCCCCCTCCTCCCATCCCCTACCTCATAAAGGCGGAGAGAAGACGAGGGACCTCATCGCCAGTGATGGGCAGAGCACTCCATCATGCTGTCCGTTCAATCACCTGGGTTACCTCCCTGCCCCACTGTACACTCGGCTCATCGAGGAGCCACGCCAACTTCTGGATGCTGATCTTGCTGCCAGCTGTTGATTATTATTTTTTTTCTTTGACCTGGCTTCTTTCTTCTAGTTCTAGCCTTTCTTTTTTTTCTATTTTCTTTGTCTTTTTAAAAAATTTATTTATTATTTTTTTTATTTCTTATTTTTTTGTATTTCATTTCTAGCCTTGTTAGTTTCCTTTCTTTTACATATAGGTTGTTATTTTGCGTCTTTTGTTTTTCTCTCTCTCCGCGTATTTGGTTAAATTGTCTGGGGTTTGGGTTTTTTTTGTTTTGTTTTTTATTGCTACTCTTTCTTTTTTGCCCTTTTCACACATGTCTCATATTCTTCTCTTTTCCTGTTTTTTTTTTCTCTTTTCTGCATTGTTTTTTTTGTTTTGTTTTGTTTTTGGTGGGGTTTTTTTTTGGTTTTTTTACAGTCCAATCTTTCTGCCCCTTCCCTTTCAATCTTTTTTTTTCTATTCCACTTGGCCTACATGTGGTTCGTTCGTCGGGATCAACGAGGACCATCTAGTCATCCTGGGGGTGGGTGGGTTGGGCTCTGTGGGTGCGCAGATGACTGGTCAGGCCAATCCGCGCCCGGAAGGTTCTGACGCAGTGTGGACAGGGGATGGTGGCGGCTGTCGAGGACTTGCTGGCACTGCTTTTCCTGGCCTGTCTGCGTTGCTCTGCTGCAGCGATTCTGTTGACCTCACAGGATTTGGCGCCTTTGTGGACAGCTGAACGCCACTTTGGTTTGTCCATTGCATTCAGCTCCCATGTGTCGTGGCTGATGTTGAAGGCCTTCAGAGAAGCTTTCAGAGTGTCTTGGCCTACATACAAACTACCCAGAAGGCTGAAATCTGAAGCTTGCAAAACTGCACGATCCTAAAACTATCGGGGACAAGCGCAGCCATCCTCTCTGAGTGCATTGTCCAGACATTTATTCGGGGTACCAAACGTGTCCAGTTTCAAAGCTGGTACGTGTAGCATCCTTACAGAAAAAAATACACTGGCTCCTGACGATAGCAGCCAAGCCATTGTTCGTGAACTTTTGCTGGCCACTAATAACAATTTAGATACTGTTTTTGGTGTGTGTTGGATCTCCAACGCACTGAGAATAAACTCTGATAACATGGTGCAAATTATTGTACAGAAAATAATTAATTGACGAAACTGGAGTTAATCTGACTGTTGATGCAACCATTATGTTCTCTGGATATATATATATATATATATATATATATATATATATATATATATATATTGTGTGTGTGTGTGTGTGTGTGTGAAATTAGCTATATACAGCTAACACGGAATAACGGTACCTCTTAGAAATTTTACGGCCATTTTGTACAATATTAGGCGTTTCCCCCATGTGGAACGCACGCTAACACTTACGGAGATTCCCCGTTTAGCTTAGGTGTTTGCTCGAACCACGAAAAAGGTTTAGAACAACCCACTCTTCAAAACCCAGCCTCTTGACGAATGGAAGAAAACTACTAAAGCTGACCTCTGTTACACGTAAATAAAACCCCTTCTCCATTTCCCGACGTCATAGTGCAATGATTCCTCTCCGTAGTGGGTTGCTGTGATGTCCTTCTGCGCAAGCGTCTGTCTACAGACCCAGGGCGCATGCGTGAAGTCTCCCATAGCGGAAAGCGGAGGACAGAGTAGGAACGTTCGTTGATTATGATGATCCCCCCTCTGACAGCAAAGGACAGCACGCCAGGCAAAAGGAACGAATGACTGAGGGGCCCAGAACAAACTGACAAACGTTGGGAACCCCAGCAAGTGTGTGTTCGCTTTGGCGACCAGCTGATCACAGAACCTTGCTTGTTCGTCTTCCTTTACGGGGCAGCCTTGTTTGCCCAGTTGCCGGACACAAGCTTACAAAACAAACGCCCTCCCACCAAAATCAA
>NC_134896.1:54440393-54452893 GCF_041734735.1 Babylonia areolata
TTCCTGATTTAAATGTCAAATCAAACATCAGCCAGTAAGTCAAATTTTTATTCATATATATATATATATATAGAGAGAGAGAGAGAGAGAGAGAGAGAGAGAGAGAGAGAGAGTCTTGCCCAAGTACATCCCCATTCTCATAACAGTCACAATTTAACACACAATAAAAACACCACTCAGCCCCAGTAGCACTGATGAAACAATTCTGACTCACGCAATCACAACCAAAAGCTATACTCATAGATTCCCATGGATCACAAGTCTCCTCAGGGCTTACAGACATTCCTTGTCAGCGTTGGTCACACATCAGCTGGTTTTCGTCCATGACACTGCTGGACAACCACCCCCACACACTGTCCCACTGCCACCCCCAACCCCTCACCCCTCACCCCTCACCACCACCCCCACACTCTGTCCTACTGCCACCCCCATCCCCTCACCCCTCACCACCACCCCCACACACTGTCCCACTGCCACCCCATACCCCTCACCCCTACCCCCACACTCTGTCCCACTGCCACCCCCAACCCCTCACCCCTACCCCCACACTCTGTCCTACTGCCACCCCCAACCCCTCACCCCTACCCCCACACTCTGTCCCACTGCCACCCCCATCCCCTCACCCCTCACCCCTCACCACCACCCCCACACTCTGTCCCACTGCCATCCCCAACCCCTCACACCTCACCCCTCACCACCACCCCCACACTCTGTCCAACTGCCACCCCCAACCCCTCACCCCTCACCACCACCCCCACACTCTGTCCAACTGCCACCCCCAACCCCTCACCCCTCACCACCACCCCCACACTGTCCAACTGCCACCCCCAACCCCTCACCCCTCACCACCACCCCCACACTCTGTCCAACTGCCACCCCCAAACCCTCACCCCTCACCACCACCCCCACACTCTGTCCAACTGCCATCCCCAACCCCTCACCCCTCACCACCACCCCCACACTGTCCAACTGCCACCCCCAACCCCTCACCCCTCACCACCACCCCCACACTCTGTCCAACTGCCATCCCCAACCCCTCACCCCTCACCACCACCCCCACACTCTGTCCAACTGCCACCCCCATCCCCTCACCCCTCACCACCACCCCCACACTCTGTCCAACTGCCACCCCCATCCCCTCACCCCTCACCACCACCCCCCACACTCTGTCCAACTGCCACCCCCAACCCCTCACCACCACCCCCACACTCTGTCCAACTGCCATCCCCAACCCCTCACCCCTCACCACCACCCCCACACTGTCCAACTGCCACCCCCAACCCCTCACCCCTCACCACCACCCCCACACTCTGTCCAACTGCCATCCCCAACCCCTCACCCCTCACCACCACCCCCACACTGTCCAACTGCCACCCCCAACCCTTCACTCCTCACCACCACCCCCACACTCTGTCCAACTGCCACCCCCATCCCCTCACCACCACCCCCACACTCTGTCCAACTGCCACCCCCATCCCCTCACCCCTAACCACCACCACCCCCACACTCTGTCCAACTGCCACCCCCAACTCCTCACCACCACCCCCCACACTCTGTCCAACTGCCACCCCCAACCCCTCACCCCTCACCACCACCCCCACACTCTGTCCAACTGCCACCCCCAACCCCTCACCCCTCACCACCACCCCCACACTCTGTCCTACTGCCACCCCCAACCCCTCACCCCTCACCACCACCCCCACACTCTGTCCAACTGCCACCCCATCCCCTCACAACCACCCCCACACTCTGTCCAACTGCCACCCCCATCCCCTCACCACCCCCACCACCCCCACACTCTGTCCAACTGCCACCCCCATCCCCTCACCCCTCACCACCACCCCCACACTCTGTCCAACTGCCACCCCCATCCCCTCACCCCTCACCCCCCCACACACTCTGTCCAACTGCCACCCCCATCCCCTCACCACCCCCACCACCCCCACACTCTGTCCAACTGCCACCCCCATCCCCTCACCCCTCACCACCACCCCCACACTCTGTCCAACTGCCACCCCCATCCCCTCACCACCCCCACCACCCCCACACTCTGTCCAACTGCCACCCCCATCCCCTCACCCCTCACCACCACCCCCACACTCTGTCCAACTGCCACCCCCATCCCCTCACCCCTCACCACCACCCCCACACTCTGTCCAACTGCCACCCCCATCCCCTCACCACCCCCACCACCCCCACACTCTGTCCAACTGCCACCCCCATCCCCTCACCACCCCCACCACCCCCACACTCTGTCCAACTGCCACCCCCATCCCCTCACCCCTCACCACCACCCCCACACTCTGTCCAACTGCCACCCCCCATCCCCTCACCACCCCCACCACCCCCACACTCTGTCCAACTGCCACCCCCATCCCCTCACCCCTCACCACCACCCCCACACTCTGTCCAACTGCCACCCCCATCCCCTCACCACCCCCACCACCCCCACACTCTGTCCAACTGCCACCCCCATCCCCTCACCACCCCCCACCACCCCCACACTGCCCAACTGCCACCCCCAACCCCTCACCCCTCACCACCACCCCCACACTCTGTCCCACTGCCACCCCCCAACCCCTCACCCCTCACCACCACCCCCCCCCCACTCTGTCCAACTGCCACCCCCATCCCCTCACCCCTCACCACCACCCCCACACTCTGTCCAACTGCCACCCCCAACCCCTCACCCCTCACCACCACCCCCACACTGTCCAACTGCCACCCCCAACCCCTCACCCCTCACCACCACCCCCACACTTTGTCCAACTGCCACCCCATACCCCTCACCCCTCACCACCACCCCCACACACTGTCCCACTGCCACCCCCAACCCCTCACCCCTCACCCCTACCCCCCACACCCTCCCACTTCCACCCTATACCCCCCCTCACCCCCACCCCTGAAAATAAGTAACTGGTTATTGGGGATTTTCTAAGCAACATACAGCGTACAAAACTATACAACGTTCCTTGCAGAAACAAATGAACAAAAAAAAGTCTAGTCCGTTTCACTCTCTTTTTTTTTCTGCTTTCTGGAACTGAAGTCATCCCCGAACTCTTATAATACGACACCCGCTTCAGTTTCACTTTCTCAGCGAGGCGTCACAACGTTCGGATAAATCCATATATGCTGCACCACCACGTCTGTTAGACCGATGTGAACCAACTCTATAATCCAACGCACTAGTTAGGTCTTTTGTACAAGCATGATGATTAGACTTGTGTACCCGTCGGAGTGGATACCTTCTACATAATCTTGTTGTATTTGTATTTGTATTTCTTTTTATCACAACAGATTTCTCTGTGTGAAATTCGGGCTGCTCTCCCCAGGGAGAGCGCGTCGCCATACTACAGCGCCACCCATTTTTTTGTATTTTTTCCTGTGTGCAGTTTTATTTGTTTTTCCTGTGGAAGTGGATTTTTCTACAGAATTTTGCCAGGAACAACCCTTTTGTTGCCGTGGGTTCTTTTACGTGCGCTAAGTGCATGCTGCACACGGGACCTCGGTTTATCGTCTCATCCGAATGACTAGCGTCCAGACCACCACTCAAGGTCTAGTGGAGGGGGAGAAAATTTCGGGAGCTCTGCCGTGATTCGAACCAGCGCGCACAGATTCTCTCGCTTCCTAGGCGGACGCGTTACCTCTAGGCCATCACTCCACTATATAACGTGTCAGTGCGCCAAGTGCGTGCTGCACACGAGACCTCGGTCTATCGTCTGACCCGAATAACCCGACGTTCAGTTTGATTTTCAAATCAAACGTGACAGAAAGCGGCAAGACCGGCCGGAATTCAAACCCGGACCCTCACGGATACTGCAATGCGTCTTGACCAGCCTGCCACTTTGATCCCCCTCCCTTTTTTTTCAAACTAGTGTTTGGCATTTTCATGATAGAGATATACCCCCCCCCCTCCCCCCCGACCCCCCACCATCCCGCCCCGCCACGAAAAGAAAGAAAAAAAGAAAAGAAAAGAAAAAAAAAAAACCCGCCAGAAACACAATTTCAGTTAGGGGTCTTGCTGACAGCGCTGAGCGAAACATTTTCTTCGTTTTTTTTGTTTGTGTGTTTTTTTTCTTGATTTTTGTTTGTTTTTGTTTTGACATCCACTTTGCTTTTGTTTTCTTGACCATTCTCCATTCTATACCTGTCTTATTGTCTTTATCTTCTTATCCGTCTTTTCACTCCGCCTCTTTTATCATTATCATTATTATAATCATCATGATGGTTATTATTATTGTTGTTATTATTATAATCATCAGGATGGTTATTATTATTGTTGTTATTATTATTATTAATCATCATGATGGTTATTATTATTGTTATTATTATTGTTATTGTTATTATTATTATTATTATTATTATTATTATTATTATTATTATTATTGTTATTACCATTATTGTTATTATTAGCATCATCGTCGTCATCCTCATCATCAGCAGCAGCAGCATCAGCATTATTATTATTATTATTATTATTATTATTATTATTGTTGTTGTTGTTGTTGCCGTTGTTTTTGTTGTTGTTATATTATCATCCCTGTTATCATTATTATCACCATTTGCCTTCCATTCTTTTTCTCACTTTTCTTTTTATTAGATATACTTTTCCTTGATTGCTTTGGTCATAATCGCAGCAATTGACGCTCGTGTGAACTAAACATGTATGAAAACTGTATAATTATGAAAGACGAATCATGACAAAAGAAACATTTTCATACGGAGGTTTTATATCATCCATCACGCATACGTTTTGACACAGATACGATGCGCATGCGTGGTGATGTCCAAGATGGCGGTGATGGGATGACAAAACACCAGTTTTCTGTCACGTTGACCACGCTGTCTGGCAGAACGGACACCAGGCGATGGTCAGCATATAGATACATCATAATGCAATGCAATGAAATGCAATACAACACGTTACGATACGATACGATACGATACGACGGGCGCAATAGCCGAGTGGTTAAAGCGTTGGACTATCAATCTGAGGGTCCAGGGTTCGAATCACGGTGACGGCGCCTGGTGGGTAAAGGGTGGAGATTTTGACGATCTCCCAGGTCAACATATGTGCAGACCTGCTAGTGCCTGAACCCCCTTCGTGTGTATATGCACGCAGAAGATCAAATACGGACGTTAAAGATCCTGTAATCCATGTCAGCGTTCGGTGGGTTATGGAAACAAGAACGTACCCAGCATGCACCCCCCCGAAAACGGAGTATGGCTGCCTACATGGCGGGGTAAAAACAGTCATACACGTAAAAGCCCACTCGTGTGCATACGAGTGAACGTGGGGGTTGCAGCCCACGAACGAAGGAGAGGAGGGGAGACAATACAATACAATACAATACAATACAATACAATACAATACAATACGATACGATATCATTATTATTCCTTCGTAGGGGACATATCTGTGTCTACTCAATCTCACACCATGAAACACATGGAACGCGATGACAAAACGTGCACAAACATAAACGAAAACTATAAAAATGATATACCCCATGATCAGCACAATATGAGGGACCTACGTGACTGCTATGCTTTCTTTTCTTTTTTCTCCGTTCAAGCCATCCCTCTGTCTCTGTCTCTGTCTGTCTCTCTCTCCCCTCTGACATCCAGTTTAGACGATGAAAGACATTCTTTGTTTCAATGTAAATTATACGACAAAATGAGAGAAAAAAAGTGGGTTTTTTTATTGATGCGATGTAGCTAAAATAATATGCCTGCTTCTGCGCTATGATAAATTTATAATACTGTCAAATGCTGAATTTATTGCCAAGGCACAAAGAATAAGACCTGGTCACACAATTCTCCTCCTCCTCCTTCTCCTCCTTCTTCTTCTCCTCCTCCTCCTCCTACTTCTTCTTCTTCTCCTCCTCCATCTTCTCCTTCTCCTACTTATTCTTCTTCTCCTCCTACTTCTCCTTCTCCTCCTCCTCCTTCTCCTTCTCCTACTTCTTCTTCTTCTTGTCGTTCGTTAGATGGAACTAATCACAATAATACAAGCGTGAATGAGGAGAACAACCAATGTAATGTCTATTATCTTGTTTTCAGACGGCAAGTAAGATGGCGAGGTAGATATTGACAGCAAGCGCAACTGGATTGGGTGGTCTAGGTATTCTATTTTCTTTAGATAATATGCGTTTTTTGCTTTTGTTTCTTTAATGTTTTGTGGGGGTGTAATCCCTGAAATGCCAAAGCCGGTTTTTGGGGGGTGATTCTGTCTCTCCTTTGTCCACTTCGCTTTTTGTCTTCTCTATTCTCTCTGATCCATTGCGTTGATTCCAAGTGATGACGGGGTGTGGGGGTGGGGGTGGGGTGGGGGGTGATGGGGGAAGGAGGGTGGAGAGGGCACAAGGGGGGGGGGGTGGTGGTTGTCAGAGGGTGTGATTGTTTGGCAGGAACGTTTCCACAGACTCCGTGAATAGAGGGACGCTGCTTGTGGAGATTTTCAGTATGAAAGGAATAAAAAAAAAAATAAATAAATAAATAAAAAATGCTGTTGAAGGGATTGTTTGAGGTGCGGGTGTGACGACGACGACGATGATGATGATGGTGATGGTGATGGTGATGGTGTGTGTGTGTGTGTGTGTGTGTGTGTGTGTGTGTGTGTGTGTGTGTGTGTGTGCGCGCGCGCGCTCATCATGTGCATGTATATGTTTTCCCCTCTCTCTGAAATCCTTTTCTGCAATATGATAAGAAAACAATGACAGTAGAAATAAGGGCGTAAGAAAGAAAAGAAAAGAGATAGAAAAACGAAGAAAATGAAAGGGAAGAAGAAGGGAAAAGAAAGAAAAAAAAACGAAAGAAAATTGAATAAAGACAAAGAAAAGGAAAGAAGGGGAGAGTGAAACAAAAGAACAGAAAAGAAAGAAAAAAGATAGAAAGGTCATAATGAAACAAAGATAGCAATAATGAAAGAAAGAAAGAAAAGAAGAAAAGGGACGAAAAAAACAACAGGCAACAGGAAAGAACGAACGAAACGAAAATTGAAACAAAAACGAAAGAAAGAAAGAAAGAAAAATGATGACAAAAAAAAAAAAAAATAAAATAAAAATCAAATTAAAAAAATAAAAAGGAAAGAAAGTAACAGAAAAAGAACGAAAGAAATAAACTTCTAAAACAACGGGAAAAAAATGGAAAGAAAGAATGAATGAATGAAAAGAAAGACAGAAAAGCAAGAAAGAAAAGACAGACAGGAAAAAAGAAGGAAAGAAAGAAAGAAAGAGGAAAAGAAAGACAACAACGAAAAAAACGAAGATAAAAAAACGGAAAAAAAGCAGAAAGACAGACCGAAACAAAGTACATAACGTTAAGCAGCCACCATGGAAGCCATCAGAACTCTGAACACTGAAATGTTTAATGCCATTAGCTGTAAAGCTCTAGTGACATAGTAGGTACCAATCAGAACAAAAAGGTGCAAAAGAGATAAAAATGGAACAGAAAGGGACACACACACACACACACACACACACACACACACACACGCACGCACGCACGCACACACACACACACACACACACACACACACACACACGCACGCACGCACGCACGCCAAGTACTGCCAGAATTCATATAGCAGAAAAAAATATATATCAGAATCATCTCCATATATTTACAGACTGATGTGTTCTTGATGACAAAAATGCTGGTGCGGCTTTCTATATCCCTGCCTTTTAAAGTTGAAAATTCTTACTTTATTGGAAAACATCTTTCCATATTCACGGCTGAGCTAATTGCTATTATACAAGCTCTGAATTACTTAGTGAGCAATCAAATAGTTTTTTTTTCTCGAAAATAGCATTCTTTCTTGATTCCAAATCAGCACTTTATGCTCTAGAATTATTTAGCCTTGAAACAAGACTTGACTTAGTTATTGAGGCAAATCATTTGGTACATTGTTTGAGGATTAAAGGGACTGAGGTAAGTTTTTCTTGGGTGCCTTCTCATGTGGGCATTCATGGCAATGAAACTGCTGATAAAGCAGCTAAAAGACGAGCACAAGACAAAAAATACATGTCCGTCTTTCCGTAAAAAAAGGCGTACACTTTGTTAGACAAATCAGCATGGGGTAGATTTCATAACCGATGGAAGAAAAAGTTTTTGAAACATAAAGGGACATTATTCCCCAAGAATAGTATTTAAGAAAATCTACTGAATCCATCAGCTTGCTTTACAAGATTGACAACCTCTACTTTCTTCTGTATAAAACTTGATGCGCTGAAGACAAGTATTACATGCATCTGTGGTAAGCAGGTCAGCTTGCATCATTGTTTGTTTCACTGTCAGCAGTTACGGTCTTGCCCAAGAATTTCAAAGAGAACAACTATTCTGCAGATGATTTTTGGAAAGTTATTTCTGACGAGGTTCTTATCGTCAAACTTTCAAAGGCATTTGTTCATAACCCTATTTCTACATTCCTTTAATGTACTTCAGAATTGTGTTAATGGCTTCTGATTATTATTATTATCATAACTTAATGATTACTGTTAAATTTAATTACATGTTAGTTATGCATTTTTGGTAGTTTTCTACCTTTTCTGTTTTCATCTTCCCTCTCCCCCACACCCTCCCATCCCAGCCCCTACCCCCCACCCCCCACTCCTCCCTTTTCAATTTTTTTTTAATCGTCTAATATCACTGATAGTGAAAAGACGCTAAACTAAAGAACGAACACACACACACACACACACACACACACACACACACACACACACACACACACACACACGAATTAAAACAACATAAACCAATAAGACATTTGCGACAATTTGGCACTTTGTCATTAACTTGATGTACATGTGACAGGGGGTAACGTGCCCTTTTTTCAGTCGTTCGTCTCCAAGGTTTGGTCAGTACACAGAAAACAAAGTGCATAAAGATCATATAATAAACATTTACGCGTGTAACATCGACACACATCATATCAATACAAACACATACCAGAGAACATATGAATCATGAAATGATAATCTATACATGAACATCAAAACCCATCATATCAATACGAACACATCATATAATTGCAATATCAAGATCAACCATCCAAATGTAGCCCTTCCTTTTTAGCTATGCTTTTTTTTTTTATCTCATAAAACCCATACTCATTTTTTAATTGATTAATGAGTATTTGGACCGATGATTAACTCTCTCCATACGAACGGCGAAAGAGACGACGTTAACAGCGTTTCACTCCAATTACCACCATCAAAATATTGCAAGAGGAAGGCTCTTATACTGAAACCAGTGTGTGTTTGTGGCCACGCATGATTGAGAAAGTGCAGGAAACCAGTGTGTGTTTGTCGCCACGCATGTCTGTGAAAGTGCAGGAAACCAGTGTGTGTTTGTGGACACACATGATTGAGAAAGTGCAGGAAACCAGTGTGTGTTTGTGGGCACACATGATTGAGAAAGTGCAGGAAACCAGTGTGTGTTTGTGGGCACACATGATTGAGAAAGTGCAGGAAACCAGTGTGTGTTTGTGAGCACGCATGCTTGTGAAAGTGCAGGAAACCACTGTGTGTTTGTGGGCACGCATGTCTGTGAAAGTGCAGGAAACCACTGTGTGTTTGTGGGCACGCATGTCTGTGAAAGTGCAGGAAACCAGTGTGTGTTTGTGGGCACGCATGTCTGTGAAAGTGCAGGAAACAATTGTATGTTTGTGGGCACGCATGTCTGTGAAAGTGCAGGAAACCAGTGTATGTTTTTTGGGCACGCATGCCTGTGAAAGTGCAGGAAACCAGTGTATGTTTGTGGCCACGCATGTCTGTGAAAGTGCAGGAAACCAGTGTATGTTTGTGGGCACACATGATTGAGAAAGTGCAGGAAACAGTGTGTGTTTGCAGACATCCTTGCTTGTAAAAATGTATGGAACCAAAATCTACCTATTTTTAAGTTTTATGTTTTGATTTATTCAGGGCAAGGAAGGAAATACGTTCAAAGCTGTGAAAACACTTGAAGAATGTTGCTATGTGGCATGTTCTTATATTATTATCGCTGAATTCACGTGTTAGAATAATTGTACATTTCTTTTTTTTATTGCTTGTTAATAAATCACCAAATGAATTTGCATATTAATTCTCTCCATACGAACGGCGAAAGAGACAACGTTAACAGCGTTTCACCCCAATTACCACCATCAAAATATTACAAGCGGAAGGCTCTTACACTGAAGAGGTGAATGTTGACAAAGAATACCACAATTCTGACAACGGAAGCTAAAGGTTGGGTCATTCAGACACCCACTGGACATCCAAGGGATCTGTGTAGAGGAGAAGAGAGGACTGGCCGTACTGAGTGAGTTAATGTTCGCATTTTGATGTATTTTATGTACACCTATAACAGTGCGTATGTTGCTAGTGTGTGTGTGTGTGTGTGTGTGTGTGTGTGTGTGTGTGTGTGTGTGTGTGTGTGTGTGTGTGTGTGTGTGTGTGTGTGTACGCGCGCAATATATGTGTCAAGCGTGCTACCAGGTCTTTTATTTGTTGCTAACTTTCTTTCTTTCAATCTAAACCCTTGGAAACAATATGTCTGGCACTGAGGACTAGTGAATGAGTTTTGGTTTGACACAAAGAGTTTTCTTGCTTATTGGCTCTTAAAAGAATCCAACCCCCCCTTCACACACACACACACACACGCATGATTCATTCTATTTTCAATCATTCCACTTACTATTTTCTTTTCATAAACATTACAACTTCAATCTTTTCTTTTCCATTTAATAACTTTTTTCTTCGATTAGTTTCTCATTCAGCGTGCTGTTTATAGTTCGAAGTTGGAGAAAGCCGCCTTTCAAAAACAACAACAGCAACAACAAAACTCACCAAACCTCATAACATATGGTTTTGCGTTCTAAATAAAGATGAAAAAAAAAAAAAAAAAAAAAAACCAACCGAACATGGTATCCAGTGAACACAAAGAACATCCCCCTGATTGACAGGATAGGAGGAAGATGGGGAAACAGAAGCCAAGTCTTCGGTTTTCTGTTTTTTCTTTTTTTCTTTTTTTTCCCCTGTTTTGCAGCGTGCGGACAGAATATCGGTAAGCAGGATGCCATGCCAGAGAAATAGAAGGACTGAAGGAATGACGGAGGTTCAGCGAAAAGCATCCTGAATTAAACACCTACCCCCCCCATTCCCCCACCCCACCCCCCCACCCCCACACACACACCCCCCTCTCCTTCCCCTAAAAAACGGCGTGCATGAAAAAAACGAATGAAATACGGTTAATTACACCACGGTGTGATGGAAATGGCTAGATACGGTGAGAAAGTGATACAGGACAAAATGAATCGCCTGCAGGCGCGCGCGCACACGCAGGCACGCACGCACGCACATACACACACTCACACGCACGCACGCAAACACGCACATACACACACACACACACACACACACACACACACACACGGACAAACAGACAGACACAAACACACACACACACACACACACACATACAGACAAACAGAGACACACACAAACACACACACGCACACACCTCCGCACGCGCCTGTGCACAAACTCTCTATTTCGATCAAACTGCACACACACACACACACACACACACACACACACACACACACACACACACACACACACACCTCCGCACGCGCCTATGCACAAACTATTTCGATCAAACTGCACACACACACACACACACACACACAAGAGGAAAGAAAGAGACAGGTAGACAAAGAGGAGATTTCTTTTGTTTCGAGGAAATTAGAAGAGCTTTTGTTTCTATCTCTCCCCTCATATATATATATATATATACACAACAGAGAAGGAGAGCGAGAGACAGACTGACGGACGGACGGACACACGCACGCACACACACACACACACACACACACACACACACACACACACACACGTGGTCGAGACAGTTCCTATTTGTATTTTGTATTTCTTTTTATCACAACAGATTTCTCTGTGTGAAATTCGGCCTGCTCTCTCCAGGGAGAGCGCGTCGCTACACTACAGCGCCACTCATTTTTGGGGGGTATTTTTTCCTGCGCGCAGTTTTATTTGTTTTTCCTATCGAAGTGGATTTTTTCTACAGAATTTTGCCAGGAACAACCCTTTTGTTGCCGTGGGTTCTTTTACGTCCGCTAAGTGCATGCTGCACACGGGACCTCAGTTTATCGTCTCATCCGAATGACTAGCGTCCAGACCACCACTCAAGGTCTAGTGGAGGGGGAGAAAATATCGGCGGCTGAGCCGTGACTCGAACCAGCGCGCTCAGATTCTCTCGCTTTCTAGGCGGACGCGTTACCTCTTGGCCATCACTCCACATCTCCCCTTCAGTAAAAAAAAAAAAAAAAAAAAAAAAAAAAAAAGAACAAATACAAACGGGGACAAATGAGGTATCAACTTTATTTGACGTAGTCTGACGAGAACGAATTATCCGAAATATATTAAGTAAAGTACAAGGGGGGTGGGGGGGGAGAGAAAGAGGCGGAGGAAGAAGATAAAATAAATGGAAAAAATAGC
>NC_134896.1:54455393-54467893 GCF_041734735.1 Babylonia areolata
AGAGAGGAGCGGCCTGCCCAGCATCGAAAGCCTGCTGATCCAGTGCCAGCTACGCTGGACAGGACACGTTGTCCGTATGACAGACAGCAGGATCCTGAAGATGCTCTTGTATGGCCAGCTGAAGGAAGGCCACCGCGAACTTGGAAGACCCTGCAAGCGCTTCAAGGACACCTTGAAGACAAACCTCAAAGCCTGTGACATACATCGCTTCCTGGAAAACTGATGCTGTGCTCTAGAGGCACAAAGACGTTTGAAATCAAGAGACCGCTGGCCATTTAGGAGAAGCGTGAGCGAAGGAAGCAGGGCTCAACTTCTGGAGACGTTTTCCCTTGCAACACCTGTGGGAAGTGCTGCGCATCCGGAATCGGCCTCTTCTCCCATATGATGACACACACCGACAGATAAGCCTGCCTGCCTACTCATCCGTCGATCCGACGGGAGACTCCATTAATTAATTAATTAATGGTTTACGCAAATCTATGGAAGGCATTCAAAGCTAGATCAGCGCGGTTTTGTTGTTGTTGTTGTTGTTGTTTGCGATTTATGCGAAGGTCAGGCATCTGCTTTGTTGTAGTTGTTGTTGTTGTTGTTGTTGCTGTCCTTTCTCTGATGCGAACTGCAGCGCTAATATCCGGTATCATTCTGCATGCTGACACCTTCTTGAATGCGAAACTGAAACTGCTGCTGTTATTTTTCGTTTCGTTTTGGTTTGATTTGGTTTAGTTTTGTGTGTGTGTGTGTGTGTGCGTGTGTTGCTGTTGTTTTTTTTTTGTTTTTTGTTGTTTTTTGTTTTCTTTTGTTTGTTTTTTTAATGTTTTTTGTCCTGGTGTGTTTTATAGCTGCAGGTCATGTTGATAATTGTATCGTTTTGGGGTTTGTTTTTTTTTTTGTTTTTTTTATATTCATTTTTTTTTCCAATGTGAAAGTGAACGTGGTCAGAATATGAGGCCTGCCAGCGTGTCACGCGGTTCGCGGGCATTGTAAAAACCGTGTCTTCGTGAGGATAATCCTGTTCAAAGAGGGGATCTTGGAGGGAAAAGAAGCCTAATTGGGGGTTTCAATCACCTCTTCTTCTTCTACTTCTTCTTCCTTTCCTCCTTCTTCTTCTTCTTCGTTGTCGTCTTCTTTCCTTTGTTCCTTCCTTTCTTTCCTTCCTTTTCTTTGGCATTGTTTTCTTATATATTGTTTTTTCGTGTTCTTCTTCGTCATCGTCGTCTGCATCACCTCTCCCCCTCCCCCTCCTCCTTCTTGTTCTTCTTGTTCTTCTTCTTACTTCTTCTTCTTCTTCTCCTCCTCCTCCTCCTCCTCCTCCTTCTTCTTCTTCGTCTGCATCCTTTACTTCTTCCTTCTTTCTTCTTCCTCTTCTTCTTCCTTCCTTCCTTCTCCTCCTCCTCCTCCTCCTCCTCCTCCTCCTCCTTCTTCTTCTTCTTCTTCTTCTTCCTCCTCCTCCTCTTTTCGTTGTTGTCTTCTTTCTCCTCTTACTTGATCTTCTTCCCTCTTCCTTCTATCCCCCCTCCTACGCCCCCTCCTCTTAATCCTCCATCCTACTCCTACGTTTTTTGTTTTGTTTCTTTTTTTTTTGCTTCAGGTACACATGCCTCCACTGCGTCTCCCTTCTGTTGCTCTGCACTGTGCTGTGTTGTGGTGCAGTGCGCTGCGTTACTCGTCATTCAGAACGTATGCCCCCCCCCCACACACACACACACACACAACACACACACACACACACACACACACAATGTGATGGCCTAGAGGTAACGCGTCCTCCTAGGAAGCGAGAGAATCTCAGCGCGCTGGTTCGAATCTCGGCTCAGCCGCCGATATTTTCTCTCCCTCCACTAGGCCTTGAGTGGTGGTCTGGACGCTAGCCATTCGGATGAGACGATAAACCGAGGTCCCGTGTGCAGCATGCACTTAGCGCACGTAAAAGAACCCACGGCAACAAAAGGGTTTTCCCTAGCAAAATTCTGTAGAAATATCCACGTCGATAGGGAAAAAAAACTGCAGGCAGGAAAAAAGGGGTGGTGCTGTAGTGTAGCGACGCGCTCTACCTGGGGAGAGCAGCCCGAATTTCACACCGAAAAATCTGTTGTGACAAAAAGAGAAATATATTACAATACAATACAATATAATACAACACACACACACACACACACACACACACACACACACACACACACACACACACACACACACACACACACACACTTTCTTTCAGTGACATTTCCGCTGCTCACCCTGGGGTGAGTCCATCAGCTGAAAACGGTGTCACCTTTCTACCTTTCTTTCCAGCCTTTTTTTTTTCCCCTGCCTGCGTGGATATTCTTACTCTGTTCAAGTGGGATTGGTCGTTATCATACAGTTCTGCCAGGGATACTCAAGGCTGCGAGGTAAGGCAAAACCCTTCTTCCGCCTGCTCCTCCTCCTCCTCCTCCTCTTACTCTATCTTTTCCTTCTTTAGCCGACCTGTCTCAGAGGAGATCAATACATTCTAATGCGAGTACTATTGACTGGGGTCGAACAGCGTGGGCAATCAATCTATGGTTTCAGTTTCAGTAGCTCAAGGAGGCGTCACTGCGTTCGGACAAATCCATATACGCTACACCACATCTGCCAAGCAGATGCCTGACCAGCAGCGTAACCCAACGCGCTTAGTCAGGCCTTGAGAAAAAAAAAGGGTGAATAAATAATAGATAAGCTTACACAAATAAATAAATAAATAAATAAATAAATAAATAATAACTATAAAAAAATAAATAAATAAATAAATAAGATAACAATGATGATAAATAAGCAAATAGATGTAAAACATGAAGACACACATTCACATATACACCCACACATGCATAACAGATATGCACCGTACATGCAGTTTCACAGATATGAAAGCTATTGGTGATAAAGGTGAATGTTGTTGACGTGAGAAATGAACACTGTTGACGGGAGGGTTGATGACCGTGAAAGATAAAATCTGAACATCGTCGATGGGTAAAATGACGATTGAGGAGACGAGAAAGACTTGGCGATTGATGAGGTATAATGTGACTATTGTAGAGGATGATGTGATGACCGATGAGGATGAATTCACGACTGTACGGGTGAGTTCAATGTGATGATTGATGTGGATGACATGACGATTAATGCTGTTGACAAGATGATTCATTAATGATGGCGTGATGACTGATAAAGTAAATATGATGATTAATGAAATTGATGGCGATTGATGAGCATGATTTATGTGGTTGACATGGCGGCTGATGGCGATGATGCTGCGGATTCTTTTAGGGCACGAAGATTCGCCCACAGGCAATGATCAGTTTAGATACTTTTGGACAGGGCCGAACAACATTGATATCATGGCTGGACACTGTTTTAGATAGGTTGTACAACACACACACACACACACACACACACACACACACACACACACACACACACACACACACACACACACGTTTGCATTAGAGAGAGAGAGACAGACAGACAGAGACAGAGACAGACAGACAGACAGACAGTGGAACCGAGTCCGGAAATCGATATTTCATTTGGTGGAGAACACACAATAGCTCTTGGGCGTCCATGTCAAGAGTCCTTTGAAGAGGTCTACTTTGCCAGCAGCCGACTGATCTGGCAACCCTTTCCCCCACAACAGTAGGCAATACGTGGAGCCATTGCTCGCTTGGCCTTATGTTTTTTGGGGGGTCTGTGGATGGAACTGTTCAGCATTTTGGCGTCCGCCGCAACTGCTTGGGGGGAGAGAAAAAGCCTTGGAAGGAGACCTAGATAGAAAGCGAACATGTTTTTCGGTGAACGCCACGGCTGCACAGGACAAAAATGAATCTGGAGCCGTGACAACACGGGTGTTTTTGAGGTTCTGGACTGGGCTGTGTGAGCGATCTTACGGCGCAAAGTTTGCTTTGAGTTAATTAAGAATGAAGCCTGATTGAGGATTTAGATTTCTTCATCTTCTTCTTCTTCTTCTTCCTCCTCCTCCTCCTCCTCCTCCTCCCCTCTTCCTTCTCCTCTTCCTCCTGCTCCTCCTCCTCCTCCTGCTCCTCCTCCTGCTCTTCCTACTCCTCCTCCTCCCCCTCCTCCTCCTCCTCTTCCTCCTCCTCTTCCTCCTGATCCTCCTCCTCCTGCTCCTCCTCCTGCTCTTCCTACTCCTCCTCCTCCCCCTCCTCCTCCTACTCCTCCTCTGTTTCTCCTCCTCCTCCTCCTTTTTCTTCCTTCCTTTCTTCCTGCTTCTTCTTCTTCTTCCTTCCTTCTTTCCTTTCTTCCTTTTTCTTTCTTTCTTCCTTCTTCTCCTCCTTTCCTTTCTTCCTTTTTCTTTCTTTCTTTCTTCTCTTTCATTCCTTTTTTCCTTTCCCTACATCTTCCTTCTCTTCTTCCTCCTGTGGAATGAGTGTGCAACTGGTCAGAAACGTGCAGACCATGTCGGGGTGACACAGAGGCGGCCAGTCCCTACAGGGGGGGAGGGGTGGGGGGAGGGGGCGCTAGTGACCCTGGACACCGTGTAAGGGGACCCAGAGGGGAAGGAAGGGGTCCCTGAAGGAGGTGCAGGTGACCCTGGACACCGTGGGAAAGGAAGGGGTCCCTAAAGGGGAGGTGCAGATGACCCTGGACACGTCTAAGGGGACCCCGATGGAAAGGAAGAAGTCCCTAAAGGGGATGACCATGGACACCGTGTCAGGAGACCCCGGGGGAAAAGAAGAGGTCCCTAAAGGGGAGGTGCAGGTGACCCTGGACACCTTGGAAGGGGACCACGAGAGGAAGGAAGGGGTCCCTGAAGGAGAAGACGCAGGTGACCATGGATGACAACGCCAAGCAAGCTTTGTGCCGCAAAGACAGCTCCCACATCCCAAGCCGAGTCCAGCACTGTGAACACTGCGGGAAGCAGGAATTTCCCCTGTATGATTTCCCGTGTTGAAGGTGCAGAACTGGCCGGGACCACTGAACTAATTCAGTTTCAGTTTCTCAAGGAGGCGTCACTGCGTTCGGTCAAATCCATACACGCTACACCATATCTGCCAGACAGATGTCTGACCAGCAGCATAACCCAACGCGCTTTGTCAGGCCTTGAGCTGCATGGATATATATTTGTGTACCTATGAGTGTGGGTTTCTTCGACAGAATTTTGCCACACAGGACAACACTCTCGTTGCCATGGGTTCTTTTTTTTTCAGTGCGCCAAGTGCGTGATGCACACAGGACATCGATTTATCATCTCATCCGAAAGGCAAGACGCTCAGTTCGATTTTCCAGTCAAAATTGGGAGAAAAGGGCGAGAACGGGATTCGAACCCACACCCTCACGGACTCTTTCTTGGCAGATGGGCGTCTTAACCATTCTGCCACCTTCCTCCATGGAACTAGTGGTACCTGACCACAACAGCAGACACTGGAAGACTTGATGTAGTCTCGTCGTTGAAGTGTCTGTTCCAAGGTGTGTAGTTTTGATTCTCATTGGTTGATTTGGATTGTCCATAGCGAGGCTCTAGCGGACTCCTAACTCAACCAAAGAGAAACTGAAACACAGGTTGAAGCGAGTTGTCTTAATGTGGGTGCGGTATGGCATAGCGTTGGCTCTTTTTTTTCTTTTGTTTTTTCCATTGCTGAAAAGGTGTGGTCTGTGGCAATAGTGACCGCCACAAAGTCCCTCACATCCTGAGGGAAAAGCTGCTCAAGTTATGCACATGTTCTTCTTTTTTTTCTCTACCACTTTTCTTCCTCCTTCATTCCTTTCTTCACCCCCCGCCACCCCCTCGCCACGTCCTTCCCCCGCTTGTCTTTGTTCATGTCTCCATCCGTACTATTATTTCTTTTCCGCCTTTGTTTATTCTATCTATCTATCTATGCATATATATATATGTGTGTGTGTGTGTGTGTGTGTGTGTGTGTGTGTGTGTGTATGTGTGTATGTATCTCTCTCTCTCTCTCTGTCTCTCTCTCTCTCTCTCTCTATATATATATATATATATATATATATATATTCATTTTTGTTCGTTATCGTCAAGAAACTACACTTTTCTTGCATAGAAAATATCTTCTCCCGAAACTGTACACATCAAAAGGTGACACAAGTTATGCGTCATCGATACGCCTTTTTTCCCCCTGTGACTCAAGTGTATATATATATCAGTCCAATAAGTGTTTTCAAAATATCAGAAATAAGTTGTACGAAGAAGATAGCTAATTTATTTTTTTTTTTAAACATAATTGCGAGCGAAAGAAGTTCAAAGCCCATTTCTTATGAGTTGCAAAGGACAGCAGGTCACACGCGATTTAATGTGACACCATGATCACACACACATACAAAAAAAGAAGAAAACGTCCAGCTCTTCCTCAAGGCAGCAATCATTCTGGTTGAAATTTGCTCAGCGATAAACATTGGAAGAGAGTGAGAGAGAGAAGAGCAGAGAGAGAGAGAGAAGAGCACAGAGAGAGACAGAGAGAGAGAAGAGCATAGAGAGAGACAGAGAGAGACAGACAGACAGAGACACAGAGACAGAGACACAGAGACAGAGGGTACGAAACGAAACGAAACAGAATTAATTGTATGCGTGTTGTGGAAGCATAGCTTCATTTTTTTTTTCTTCTTCTTTTTCCATTTTTTTGTTTCATCCAGCCCTCAGGGTGAGCGAAAACTGTAACACAACGCAAATGATATATTTCAAATTCCAATTGACAGGAGGAAAGACACACAGAGAGAGAGGTGGGGAGAGGGAGAGAGAGAGAGAGAGAAGGAGGGAGGGAGAGAGAGAGAGGGAGGGAGAGAGAGAGGGAGGGAGAGAGAGAGACAGAGAGGGAAAGAGGGAGGGAGAGAGAGAGACAGAGAGACAGAGAAAGACAAGCAGATACAGAGAGAGAGAGAGAAAGACAGGCAGATACAGAGAGAGAGAGATTCAGAGACAGAGACATAGACAGACAGAGACAGAGAAAGATCTAGATAGGCAGATACAGACAGAGAGAAAGACAGACAAACAGACGTGCAAGACGTGCTTCGTCATGGAAGTACAAAAAGTTCCCTTGAACAATTCAGAGTTGTCAGTTCTAAAATCTCTCGAGTGAACAGCAGTATTGCGTTCTCAAGGGCGTCAGTTCAGAAAAAAAAAAAAAGTACGAACCCTTTCGTCGAATATCGGCATAAGAGCTAATGGTTTTTTTCCGATGTCACGTAATGGGCAACTGACTGCCCGGTCCGCGAAATGGTCAATGAGGTGTTGATGGTGTAGGACAGGTTTGCTTTCAAAGCATGTCTGTTTCATCGAATAGGTAGCTCATTCCGCCAATCGACAGCCGATCACGTGAAATTAGCTCTCTCTCTCTCTCTCTCTCTCTCTCTCTCTCTCTCTCTCTCTCTCTCTCTCTCTCACACACACACACACACACACACACACATATATATATATGTATGTATGTACATATATATATACATATATATATATATATATATATATATATATATATATACACACACACACACACACACACACACACACACACACGAAACCAGTCACATTAGGCATACAATTGGCTCTCTCCCTCAGAGAGAATGCAAATACCCTCCAGTTGCAGTCTTTGAAGGATTTCTATAATTCCAATAATTATTTTTACATTCCCCCCCTTTTGATCTTTGTAAATTGAATTTGACATAATTAAAGAGCTGTCTAGTTCTTACCTGCACTCTCATTTTCCTCCACTTCTCACATTGTACAAAAAATGATTATTAATAACCAGTTTGAAATAATGAGAGAGTAGTTGTTACCTGCACTTTCTTTCGTTCACTACTTAGTCGCGCGCGCGCGCGCTCACACACACACACACACACACACACACACACACACACACACACACACACACACACACACACACAGAGAGAGAGAGAGAGAGAGAGAGAGAGAGAGAGAGAGAGATTTAGATACAGATATAATATCATTTTGAATAACATGTTTTCACAATAATCATACTGTGAAGTTCTGTCTGGAACCCATCCGCCTACTTCTGTCAGACGAAAGGCAAGGAACAGGCACAGAAACAGGAGGGAGAGATGCAAAGTACCAAACGGGCCACATGTATTGAAACACTTGTCTGCACACAGACACACACACAGAGCTGGGAAGAACGCTGGGGACGGTGTGTTGAGAGGAAACAAGAGACGAACAACAGAGGGAGAAAGGGGAGACAGGTACAGAGAGGAACAGACTGAAACAGGAGGGGGGGGGGGGGGGGGGACGAAGAAACACACACACACACACACACACACACACACACACACACACACACACACACACACACACACACACACAGAAATACAAGACAGGCAGAAAGATGCGCGAGACAGAATTTGAATATATATATATATATATATATACATACATATGTGGTGTACACATATACATATCCACACACACACACACACACACACATTATTTTTTTTTTCTCGAGGCCTGACTAAACGCGTTGGGATATGCTGCTGGTCAGGCATTTGCTTGGCAGATGTCTAGCATATATGGATTTGTCCGAACGCAGTGACGCCTCCTTGAGCTACTGCAACTGAAACTGAAACTCAACACCTTTTTTTTTTCTTTGTTTTTGTTGTTGTTGTTTTTTTTTCGTTTCAAATTTAAGGATGCGTATTTTCTTGTCTTTTTATTTTCCTTTCTTTTTTTTCAGGAGCAAAAAAACCCACAAAAAAACAAAAGAGCTCCCGCCTCCACTTTCAAACAGGCAGAGAAAACGTGACGTCACAAGAGCCCCCACCATCTCCCCCCCGCCAGCTCCTCCTTCCCCCCCCCCCCCCCCCCCCCTCTCCCACTCCCCATTATTTATGCCCCAGGTAATCTGGCTGGGAAGATGTACCCCCACCCCCAAACACCCCCCCCCTCCTTCTCCCCTCCTCCCTCCTTTCTCACGCCAGTTAGACAGTGTAGGGAAGCCACCCCCCCTCCCTCCCCTCCACCCCCCCCCCCAACTCCGATTGGGAAACGGTGACGTCACAAGACCCCTCTCTCCCCCCTCCCTACCCCCACTCCGTCTCCACACCCCAAACCCACTTTATTTAGTCAGGTTGGGAAACGGTGACGTCATAAGACCCCTCTCTCTTTCTCCCCCCCCCCCCCCCCCCCCCCCCCCCCCCCCACCCCGTCTCCATGTCCCCAGTCCCCTCGCCATTTAGTCAGGTCGGGAAACGGTGACGTCACAAGACCCCTCTTTTCCCCACCCCACCCCCCTCCTCCAGTCCATCTCCACGTCCCCACCCCACGTCATTTAGTGAGGATGGGAAACGGTGACGTCACAAGACCCCTCTCCCCCCCCCCCCTTACCTCCCCCTCTACTCCGTCTCCATGTCCCCAATCCCCGCGCCATTTAGTCAGGTTAGAAAACGGTGACGTTACAAGACCCCTCTCTCCCCCCTAAATCCCCCCCAACACGTCTCCATGTCCCCAATCCCCGCGCCATTTAGTCAGGTTAGAAAACGGTGACGTCACAAGACCCCCCTCACCCTCCACCCATCTCCCCCCTGTCAGTCTCCACGCCCTCAACACCACGCCATTTAGTCAGATTGGAAGACGGTGACGTCACAAGAACCATCCCCCCCCCAGCACCCCTCCATCTCCCCCACCCCCCACCCCCCAGTCAGTCTCCACTCCCTCAACACTACGCCATTTAGTCAGATTGGAAGACGGTGACGTCACAAGAACCATCCCCCGCCCTCCATCTCCCCCACCCCCCACCCCCCAGTCAGTCTCCACTCCCTCAACACTACGCCATTTAGTCAGATTGGAAGATGGTGACGTCACAAACCCCCTCCCCTCCCTTCCCTACTCTCCTGTCACCACACCCCTACCCCTACCCCCACCCCCACGCGTTTCTTCAGGTTGGGAAACGGTGACGTCACAAGACCTCTCTCTCTCTCCCTCCCTCCTTCCCCCACTCCTCCCACCCTCCCTCCACGCCCCCACCTGACGGCAGCTGGACAGGTAGAGGAGAGGAGGTGACGTCATACTCTCATTACGCTCCTCCTGGCGGTGTTGGCATGGGCCATCACGCAAAGCCTCTTCCTTGTTGAACTGCACGTGAATGTGCAGCTGATAGTGCCCCCTCGCTGCCTCCCACAATCTCTCTCTCTCTCTCTCTCTCTCTCTCTCTCTCTCTCTCTCTTGTCCTTGTCTCAATACCCCTGGAAAAATAAATGTTCGTTCGTTCGTTCGTTCGTTCTGTCTCTCTCTATCTCTCTGTCTGTCTGTCTGTCTCTCTCTCTCTTTCTGTCTGTCTCTCTCACTATCTTTCTGTCTCTGTTTCTGTATGTGTCTCCATCTTTTACTACTGCAGTCTCTCTATCTGTCTCTCTCTGCATGTATCTCTGTGTCTACATATATCTATGTACGTGTGTCTGTATCTACGTATATCTGTCTCTGTACGTGTGTCTGTATCTACGTATATCTGTCTCTGTACGTGTGTCTGTATCTACGTATACCTGTCTCTGTATTCAAGTGTCTTCGTGTGTGTGTGTGTCTTTCACACGCGGATCACACAGTAACGAAAGCACGTTCTTGCGTTGATGAAGAAAGTTAAGGGGTGGTGGTGGGGTGGGGTGGGGGGCAGATGGGTGTGGAGGACAAGCTCAAGACCAAAGCGGAGAACACTAACAGATAGGAGAACAAGAAACTAAAAAAAAAAAAAAAAAAAAAAAAAAAACAAACAAGAAGATGGCATAAAAACCACAACAAAAAGCACGACTCATGAATATGCAACAAACACGACGACATTTCCACTGTTACTATAAACGAAATTAAAACAGCACAAATGTAGAAAATTTATATTAAAAAAAAAGTGGGTTGTAAAAATAAGTCTCACATTTGATAACAGATTCCAACGTTTCAGACCATTGGTCTGTCTTCCAGGACTCTGGTCTGAAGCGTTGGACACCTTTTTATCAAACGTGAGTCTTATTTCACATTCCACAGTTGTTGTTTTTTATAAATTTTCTCCATTTTGGTGTTTCCATAGACTCAGCAGTCATTCTTCATTTCATACTCGTACCTATCAATGAAACAAGGAAGTTCATTCAAGAATAGATCACAATCTAAACTTGTCATGTTGGGGACTACTGTTTCTGCTGCTGCAGCCGCATCACGTTAACACGTGATGAAAACAGAAACAAAACACACACACACACAAACAAACACACACACACACACACACACACACACACACACACACACACACACACACACACACACGTAGGACAAGATCAAGAGCACAAATGAAAGCCAGCGATCCACAAAGAAAGGAAAGGGACATGTTACGGGATGGGAACTCACCTCAGTTCTGGAGGCGGTGTCTTAATTCCAGATCAGTCGGACAGAGACGGCAGAAGGTGAGACGCCACAGTGCTTTACTAACCACTGAGAGATGTCACATGACCTGTCAAAGTCTGAGAGATGTCACATGACCCATCAAAGTCTGAAAGATGTCACAGTACCTAACAAAGTCTGAAGGATATCACTGGCCCTCAACAACCCCTGAAAGATGTCATAGAACCTGACCAAGTATGGAGGATGTCACAGTGCGTTACACACGCCTGAAAGATGTCACAGGCCCTTACTTATCCCTGAGAGAGATGTCACGGGGCCAAACAGACCCCTGAGTGACGCTTATGTGCTTACGTCGCCCTCTGCATGAAGTCGAGGTGGTCAACTGGCACTCTGAATGACAGCACAGAGCCCACCAGGTCCTCTGCAAGACGTCACAGTTCCTAACTGGGATGACAGATGTCACAGTTCCTAACTGCGCTGACAGATGTCACAGTTCCTAACTGGGCTGACAGATGTCACAGTTTCTAACTGGGCTGACAGATGTCACAGTGCCTAACTGGGCTGACGGATGTCACAGTTCCTAACTGGGCTGACGGATGTCACACTGCCTAACTGGGCTGACAGATGTCACAGTTCCTAACTGGGGGGACAGATGTCACAGTGCTTAAACTGGGCTGACAGACTGTCACACTGCCTAACTGGGCTGACAGATGTCACAGTTCCTAACTGGGCTGACAGATGTCACAGTGCCTAACTGGGCTGACAGACGTTACACTGCCTAACTGGGCTGACAGATGTCACAGTTCCTAACTGGGCTGACAGATGTCACACTGCCTAACTGAGCTGACAGATGTAACACTGCCTAACTGGGCTGACAGATGTCACACTGCCTAACTGAGCTGACAGATGTCACACTGCCTAACTGAGCTGACAGATGTAACACTGCCTAACTGGGCTGACAGATGTCACACTGCCTAACTGAGCTGACAGATGTCACAGTTCCTAACTGGGCTGACAGATGTCACACTGCCTAACTGGGCCGACAGCTGTCACAATCCCTAACTGGGCTGACAGATGTCACACTGCCTAACTGAGCTGACAGATGTCACAGTTCCTAACTAGGCTGACAGATGTCACAGTTCCTAACTAGGCTGACAGATGTCACACTGCCTAACAGTGTCAT
>NC_134896.1:54472893-54475393 GCF_041734735.1 Babylonia areolata
TCCCCACACACCCCCTTCACAGTGCCTGATGGTTGTTGAATGGGGCCATCAGACGAATCCTCTCCCTTAGGAATCGAACGTGGAAAAAGATTTCGTTGTTTGTTTCTTCTCTTGTCACTCCTCTCTCTCTCTCTCTCTCTCTCTCTCTCTCTCTCTCTCTGTATGGCTTGCAGGTACGTGCATGTTTTGCCAACGAGTACGTGCATGTTTTGTTTACGAGTACACGCATGTTTTGTTTACGAGTACACGCATGTTTTGTTTACGAGTACACGCATGTTTTGTTTACGAGTACACGCATGTTTTGTTTACGAGTACACGCATGTTTTGTTTACGAGTACACGCATGTTTTGCTTTACGAGTACACGCATGTTTTGTTTGCAAGTACATGCATGTTTATCTGTGGTGAGACGGAGAGGTGAGATAGTTGGTGAGAGATGTGTGTGCCAAGTTTCTAAAATTGCGCTCACCATTATTTGTAATGCCCCCCCCCCCCCCCCCCGGGTCCGAAGGGCTTCACTGCTGACTGGACATTAAAATCATTGTTATTGTCAATGTCGATGTCATTGTCATTTTCTCTCTCTCTCTCTCTCTCTCTCTCTCTCTCTCTCTCTCTCTCAGTGTTGTTCATAGAGAAAATGAAATAAAATAAAATAAATAATAAACAGAAACTTTACATGACCCCCCCAAAAAAAAAATGTATATCGCATTTTCTTCACATCGCATTCTTTTGAATGTATGGTCGAATTGACTTTACTTTTACAATTGATTTTTGAATAAACTGTTTAGCTTTGAACTTGGGTTTCATCATCATCATCATCATCATTACTATCATTATCATTATCATCATCATTGCATGGTGTTATTTGTAGTATGTACCTCCATGTCACTAGGATGTAAAGCTATTGACATTAAAAGTGTTCAGTATTCCTCTCTCTCACACACACACACACACACACACACTCACACACACACACACACACACACACACACACACACACACACACACACACACACACACACACACACGCGCGCGCGCGCGCGTGTGCAACACACTGCTAAATCACGTCAAAATACCATACAATCCTGTTTTGCAATGCTCATCACGAAAACCATTACCGATAATTTCAGTTCCTAGTTTGTCGAAAATATCACAAACTTTCGGAATGAAATCTCCTTACAAAAAAAAAAAAGGAGAAGGCATTGATCCATAGGTTTTGCTCGCTGGCAAAGTCTTATTTGTGCTTTTCGGGCGTGCGTGTGTATTCCGCAGTTTGGTTCTGTCCATTTACTGTCTTTATATCATGGAAATTTGAGATCTATGTGCATTATTACTTTTTTTGTTCGAAGCGCGTGGAATGAAGAAGAAGAGAGTCGATTTGTTTTTTTGCTTGTTTTTCACAAACTGAGTTTCTTCTCTGTAAGAAGCAAAACCTAATTCGACATAAATATACGGCCACATACGTTCATACGGAAAGGTTTCTCAGCCCGTGTGTTCAAGTAGGCTTTAAAAAAATGTTTGTGTGCCTCTATAATCAACAAAAGGAGGGTCGAAGAAAATGAAGGAAACCTAAGATGCATGGAAATGCGGGGGACCGGGGGGGGGGGGGGGAGAGAGAATGAGGGTCAGAGAGAGAGAGAGAGAGATTAATCAGGTAACGCATTAAGCAAGATGGAATTATTTTTTATGCTTATGCTTTCAGAAAGAATGACTAAGTCTACCCAAGGTCATACAGAAAGTAACGCAATGAATACGTGACATTGTTAGCATCATACAGGCCCACTTTTTCATCAACAGTTATAGAAAGGGAAAAAAAGTAAAATAAACATATTATGGCTCCTGTGTATACATTTAGCAACCATTATCAGTGTGGATATAATTATTGTGATTTTTTTTTTAAGCGAGGGATTCTGAGCGCGCGAGATCGATGCACAGACTCACACCCCCCCCCCTCTCTCACACACACACACACACAGCACACACACACACACACACACACACACACACACACACACACACACACACACACACACACACACACACACACACAAACCCCGACATCCACTGCACCTTAAGCGGTGGTCCGCACGCGAGTCATTTCGGGTGAAACGATAAACCTAAGTGCACTGAAGGCACGAAATATGACCCAGGGGAACTACAGGGTCGTCCCTGGCAAAATCTGTAGAGAAGTCCAACTTTGAATGCTTACAGTCCGAAAAAAAAAAGAACAAAAGGCTGGCTGGCGCTGCACTGCGCAGAGGAGATCCATTTTGAAAGCAGCCGAATACGTTGTGACAGAAAACAGTGCAATACACCGCAATACAATGGAATGCAATGCGATGCAAAGGAGCACAGTACAGCACAGCGCAGTACAGTACAGTACAATGCAATGCAATGCAATACAATGTAATGAAATGCAATACAATACAATCCAACACAAATGAAGTGAACACAGTACAGTACAGTACAATACAATACAATGCAATACAATACAATGTAATG
>NC_134896.1:54480393-54490393 GCF_041734735.1 Babylonia areolata
AGCTAGACAGACAGAAAGAAAGGCACATAAATACATACAGATAGCCAACCAGCCAGTCAGCCTATCAGCTAGACAAACACATGTCGAGACAGACAGACAGACAGGCAGGCAGGCAGACAGACAGGCAGATAAACAAGGTTTATTTTGTTGATGTAAACAAAAATTGTGTAGAGTTCCAATTTTCACAATAGAGAGAAAACGAGGGAAGTGATAATTACAACACTGAAATATCACACCAAAAAGAAAGAGAGGGAGAGAGAGAGAGAGAGAGAGAAGGTGTGTGTGTGTGTGTGTGTGTGTGTGTGTGTGTGTGTGTGTGTGTGTGTGTGTGCGTGAACGTGTGTGTGTGTGTGTGTGCGTGAACGTGTGTGTGTGTGTGTGTGGGGGGGGGGGTGGATGGGTAGGTGGCTGTGTGTGGGTGTGTAAATGAAACTCTTCTGTCGAATGATACAATGCTAACAAACAAAACAAATGAGAGCTATCCTATCGTAACATCCAGTTTCACGCGCGCGTTGGAACAATGCTGTGCAGAGTTTCAGAGGCTGATATGGGGAGCTATCTCCTCTACACTGGGGTCATGCCATTTGAAAAGACGTCTCAACAGCAGTCACATCACTGGACAAACAAGCATCCTGTTCTGTCATTTCACCGGCTTGATTTCTGCAGGCACTGAAATTCAAACACAAATGCACAGATAGACAGAAAAAAAAGGGGGAAATACCAGATAAAGTAGTGGCCTAGAGGTAACGCGTCCGCCCAGGAAGCGAGAGCATCTGAGCGCGCTGGTTCGAATCACGGCTCAGCCGCCGATATTTTCTCTCTCCCCCCCCCCCCCCCCCCCCCCCCCACTAGACCTTGAGTGGTGGTCTGGACGCTTAGTCATTCGGATGAGACGATAAACCGAGGTCCCGTGCGCAACGTGCACTTAGCGCACGTAAAAGAACCCACGGCAACAAAAGGGTTGTTCCTGGCAAAATTTGTAGAAAAATCCACTTCGATAGGAAAAACAAATAAAACTGCACGCAGGAAAAAAAATACAAAAAAAAAGGGTGGCGCTGTAGTATAGCGACGCGCTTTCCCTGGGGAGAGCAGCCCGAATTTCACACGGGGAAATCTGTTGTGATAAAAAGAAATACAAATACAAAACAAATTTAAAAAACACACCAACAAAACTCCCCGTAAACTTCGCTGGAAAGGAAGAAAGACTCGCCGGAATAAAGGATCAAAAAAGAAGGGAATAGAAAAGAGACTTAATAGTTAAACCCAAAGAAGCACAGATTTCAAAAATGGTATGTTTTGAATAGTCGTTCCAACTTTTTAAAGAACTACTTTGTTGTTGTTTTGATCGTACCCCCATATCATTAGGGCTGATAAGCTATTGACATTAAAACAACTCTGAGCTCGAGCTCTCTCTCTCTCTCTCTCTCTCTCTCTCTCTCTCTCTCTCTCTCTCTCTCTCCCACTGTCAAGATGACTTGTCATTTTTGTATATGGCATCTGTGATTTATTCACCTCTCTTGAACTGTAACAACCTGGATGCCTTACTTGTAGCACTGGGATCAACCTTCAGACCACTCAAAGCATGATGGGATGAAGGGTGGGGCTGCAAGGAATCGAACCTGAACCCCTTGATTCCTAATCACCATGTGAACCTCATTCATAGGAAGCGCTCCGAAACGTTCAGCAGTCAGCGGATTAAAAAAAAAAAAAAAAAAAGGTCCAAAATTCACGAGCCACTCAGTAGAATCAGTGTGTTGTTTGCAGAACAGCTGACCACGGAGGCCCGCTCTGGACACTAATACGATGGAAAACACACGCGCAGAAATCTAAATCTCAACAACACACAGAGCAAAAAAAAAAAAAAAAAAAAAAAAAAAACGACAAGCAAACTAAAAGCAATCGGTTTGTGCAAAGTAGACCTGGAAACAAAAGTCCTGAATCGACGAAATCATCGATTACTGTTGCGTGCTTTTGTCTGAGAACGGGTTGAGTCGATTCTTTCCTGCTCCCTCCATCTGTCTGTCTGTCTGTCTGTCTGTCTCTCTGTCTGTCTGTCTGTCTGTCTGTCTGTCTCTGTCTGTCTCACACTGACTGACTGACTGAAACCATTTATTGTCAGATTAACTGTTGTACTGACATTTTCGCAACCATTTGAATAAAATATTAACTGAGCATGAGCAACACAAGGAAATTCTGATTTGAGGGAAGGTATGATTTAAAAAGAACATATTTAACAAACCAATTGACCAAATTTCATTAATATCATTATCTCAAAAAATATTCTAGCGCACACACATACTCACATACGTGTCTCCCCCACCCTCTCCCTACATACATCCATGCATGTAACACACACACACACACACACACACACACACACACACACACACACACACACCTTGTCAACTATGAGTTCTTCCAGTCACTCACTTTCCTATGTACGTGCATTATGTGTCAACTTCGTCGGTGCTGTATGGCGGCACTTAAAGTACAATGAATATGGGTCACAGGCAGGATCGATGAAGCATTTGGGGTTTGAATTGTTTCTTACCCATCCCCCCCATACCCCCCTTCTCTCTCTCTGTCTCTCTCTCGCTCTCTCTCTCGCTCTCTCTCCGTCTCTCTCTCTCCCCCTCTCCGTCTCTCTCCGTCTCTCTCTCCGCACAATGCCGGAGGCTAAAGTGACTGATGTCACTGCTGCTCTCCAAGACAGCCCAGTGCGGGAGGACACAAAGCGGGTGGTATTGCAAGTGGGGGGTAATGACATACACAAACACTACACCGCTGACACACTGAAGCGTGACTTTAGTGACCTCCTGACTCAGTTCAAAAGGGTTTTTCCTGCAGCCAAAATAGCTGTCTCCGCGCTCCTTCCCAGAAAATCAGCTCCCTTGCGATTCATTAACCTACTAAATAATGAACTGCATGCGGTATGCGCAGACAAGGGAGTCACTTTTCTGTTTGAAAACAAATTTGTTGACACAAATTCCCAAATGGTGAAACCTTATTTCACAACTGACGGCACCCATCTGTCCGCAAGGGGTCTGTCGCTATGGCTACGTCAAGTCAGTCAGTTTCTCGCTCTCCGCACAAACCGTCCTTCACGGTTCAGTGACGGCAGAGCAGGCCCGGCACTTTGCGAGGGCCGCGTGGCTCAAGAGACAATGGCAGGTCACCGGGCCGACCGTCTACAACCTCCACCATCCAGAACACAAGACGCTCAAGTGACGCAGTGCGGGCCAGTCCAGTCTGCACCATCGGCGAGCTCTGAGCACGCTGAACAGGACAGTCAGATTGGACAACAAAAAAACGAGCAAAAGTCGTTTGACCAGTCACAAAATAGTGGTCAAATACCAGTCAATCAAACAACGTGTGCCCCCCACTTAGCAATACCACCCATGCCGCATTATAACAAACCCAGCCAGCCAATGCCCATGTTTCCCCCCTTTTGGCCTTTCCCTCCCTTCCCCGCTATGCCCTTCAACCCCTGGCTTCATCACATGCAGCGCCTCTACCCTTCAGTCTCTCCTTAACTGTACTGAGGGACTCACTCTAGAAAATCCAACTTCGTTTTCCCATCTTCTTTTTTCCCCTGGCTTACTGTGGATGACCATTGTGACATACTAGTGTCAACTTCTGCCCCGATTCAGTTTTGTGTCCCCCACCCTCCTGTTCTTGACTTGGATTGTTCTTGTTTTATTGGAGGTTTTTTTTTTTGTTTTTTTTTTTTTTTGTTTTTTTTTTGTTGTGTGTGTTCTTTTTTGCAATTTCGTGTGTTTATGTTTTTCATCCAGCGACTTTTTTTTTTCTTTTACTTCTTCGTAAACATTTCGTGTGAACCTTGCGATTCATTTTTTTTCTTCTTAGCACTTGCATATAAACAAATTGTGTGTGGGTGGGTGTGTGTATGTGTGTGTGTGCATTGATTTATTTTTTTATTCTGTGTTTGCTTTTCTTATTTTTCTTTTCATTAATTTTGCCCTGAATTGTCCTGAAGTGTTTTGTGAAACTATTGTCTGCTTCACCTATTTTAAGAAGTTTAATTGTTAATTGAAGTGTAGACCTACATTATTCATGTCAAAAATGCAAACTCATGATCTCACTGTGGGTCATTTGAATGTCTACCATCTTGAGAACAAAGCGACTGATGTGAATGTCTTCCTTGACCAGACTAGAATTTGTCACATTTTCGGAATAACAGAGTCTAGACTGTCCCCAGCTGTAGACGATGATGTAATTGGGATTCCAAACTATTCATTGTTCAGAAGAGATGCCACTCATTCCGGACACACCGGAATAGCTGTGTATGTCCACGACACTATGAAAGCTTTTACTAATAGACGATTTGATTTAGAGTCCGTAAATGTAGAAAGCATCTGGCTGGAGGTGAAAGTAGCAAAATGCCCAGTTATACTAGGATTCATTTATAGAAACCCATCCAGCAATTTCGGTTGGTATGATGATTTTGTCATCATGATGGACAAAGTACAGGATTTTGCTCGCGGCAGGGACATTATCATTCTTGGTGACTTTAATATAGATTTTCAAAAACCTCATCCGGCATGGGATTCTACCATATCTCTATTTAATTTGCACCAAGTAATACAATCAGCAACGCGAGTTACGTCATCCAGCTCAACTCTGATTGACCACATCTATGTTAATAATCCAGACAGAGTCGTAAGTGCTCAGGTACACCAGACCAGTATCAGTGACCACTTCGCTATACAGTGTACAGTTGCCTGTAAGATACCAACAGCTAGAACTAGAACCCACTCCACCATCACGTATCGATCGTATAAGCACTTTAACGAAGTTGATTTTCTCCATGACCTTAGCGAATGCTCATTTAAGGAAATTTATGAATCTAACGATCCAGATGAAGCGGTCGCGGCATTTCATAGAATCTTTTTATCTGTTTATGACAAGCATGCCCCAGTTAGAAGAAAACGGGTAGGAAATTCATCAACACCTCCTTGGTTTACTGTCATCATATCAATAGCGATTAAAATTAGAGATAAACTTAAGAAAGAAAAGAACTATTCCGCGTTTAAGCAACAAAGAAAACACGTAAAGTTCTTAGTCCGTCAGGCCAAAAAGACATATTTTAACAGGATAACGACGTCAGAATCAGACAATACTTCATCTATATGGAAAGCTCTCAATGCACTGACCAATAAGTCATTTCCTGGAAAATCATTGAAATATGATTGTTTCACAGCAACAGACTTTAACAACCACTTCTTATCCATCGCGGAAAGTTTGACTAATCGTCTGAAACAAAACTCAGATCAGTATGAATGTCCAGTCAGTCTAAAATCATTTTGTTCAGACAGGCTCAGCCAACAAGATACATTTCACATTCCACAACTAACTGTTTATGAGGTCGGTAAATACATATCCAACCTTGGACAAAAAAACACACATGGCTGTGACGGACTCAGCAATAAAATTCTGCTTCTATCACTGCCATATACAGTGCATCATCTGACATATATTTATAACCTCAGTATTTCAAAAAGTGTTTTTCCAACTATGTTCAAAACTGCCAAAATCATACCACTACCTAAAGTAAAAAATCCCTCTGACCTGAACGATTACCGACCAATATCAATACTATCATCGCTTTCTAAACCACTTGAAAAACACGTACACAAGCACCTTTTGCAATATCTTGACCGGCACAACTTGCTTCATCAAAATCAGTCAGGGTTTCGCCCAAAACACTCCTGTCAGACAGCCCTCACCAGTCTCTTAGATAAACTGCTCACAGCTATAAATGACAAAAAAATCAACGGAATTGTATTTCTAGATTTGAAGAAAGCATTTGATCTCGTTAATCATCGAATACTTCTTGAAAAGCTACGGGTTTATCAGCTTGATACAAATTCTGTTAATTTTTTTGAGTCATACTTAAAAGAAAGAAAGCAGAGTGTATTAGTAAACGGGACCTTTTCGAATATGGGAATAACTAAAATAGGCATTCCCCAAGGCTCTGTGCTTGGCCCCTTATTGTTCAACCTTTATATCAATGATCTTCCATTATGTATCTCCTCATCTGCAATATCATGCGACATGTTTGCAGATGACTCTTCTCTTCATACATATGGAGTAAATTCAGAGCACATTAATGATAGATTACAAACCAGCCTAACCGAAGTATCCAACTGGTGTACAGAAAATAATATGCTCCTTAACCCAGAAAAAACAAAGAGTATGATTGTAGCCACTCGCCAAAAGCACCAGCGTGGCTTAAATCCGCTCACTTTGTCAATCGATGGCCAAGCTATTGAACAAGTTACAGAACATCGACACCTTGGTGTCGTTATTGACAACCAGCTAAAATGGGAGGCACATATCAGTTCTTTATCAAGGTCAGTTGCAAAAAATGTTTACCTATTATCCCGTTTAAAACATGTCGTCAGTCCAGAGGCTTCCTATTTCTTTTTCCATTCTCACATCATGTCTAGAATTAATTACGTTTCAAACGTTTGGGACAACTGCAGCGAAGTGCACATGAAAAAACTAGATTCTGTACACAGACGTGCTGTAAAACACCTCAATGGTGTTTTACGAAACACACGCAGTCATCAACATCAACTGCCAGCACCTCTTCCCTTGACAAAGCACCTAATATTGAATAAGTGCGTACTTATGCATAAAATTATATTCGGTAAATGCCCTACTTATCTACACCAAACCATTGTCTGCTATGAAACTCGCAACCCTAACTCCCGAAATGCGACTCTTACTCTACCCAAGCCAAGAATAGACCTTTATAAATCGAGTTTGGCATATTCCGGCACGCACTGCTGGAACAATCTCCCCAAACACCTCAAAGAACCCTTTTCCACCACAACATTCAAAGAGAAACTTGGACAGTACATGCGTGCCAAAAGCCAGACCGAAAATCTGGTATAATATTGTCACTGACAATCCTTACAAACTATGTCGAAATGCGTCAATCAGTTGATAACGTATCACGCCATATAATATTATTTCAGAGATTTTCTCTTTACAGTGGACACAAACAAACGAAATCAAACTCTAGTCTGGTCACGTCTACGATTTTGTATACTTACATGTATTACAAATTGTGAACCACCCTCACCCAACTCTTTTTTTTTTTTTTTTTTTTTTTTTTTCTTCTTCTTCCTTTTTCCCCACACTGGCATATCTTTACATCTCTGTCTGTCTGTCTGTCTGTGTCTCTCTCTCCCCTCTGTCTCTCCCTCTCTCTGTCTTTCACATAATGTGTCTATCTGTCCATATCCCTATTACCCGTCGCCTTATTTGCTGCCTTTTATGTCTCTTACATCTGTGTTTAAAATTTTATCGTTACTTTTCTGTGTTAATTTCACTTGAATCATTCATGTGTAGCATTCATGCTAGGGTTTTGTTGTTGTTTTTCCCTTGGTGTGTGTTTGTGTGTGTGTGTGTGTGTGTGTGTGTGTGTGTGTGTTAGTGTGTGTGTGTGTGTGTGTGTGTGTGTGTGTGTGTGCGCGTGTGTGCGTGTGTGTGTTACTCGCTTCCGTTCCGTACAGATGTGAGTGATGTTGTGTCTCTCAGTTTGACGCTGTGTTATACTAGTACATTATACATGTATTAAGTATTCAGTATAACTACATTTATATGCGTACATGTTTGTGTGTCTCTTAGAACAACGGCAGATGTGTAAGTCGGCCAAAGTGCTAATATCTTCACCGTTGGAAAATAAAGATTCATTCATTCATTCATTCATTCATTCATTCATTCATTCATTCATTCATTCTCTCTCTCTCTCTCAGCACCCGCGTGTTTTTCTCTTTTCAACCTTCGATTCCTTTTTACGTTCACAATGCGTTCTGTCTGATTAGCCACTTCTCTGCTATCCCCCCCCCCCCTTCTCTCAGCTTACGCCCCCACCTCCACCCCCTCCCTCACACTCCTCCTCCTCCTCCTCCATCCTGCCTCGGCACCTAACCCACACCCCCACCACTCACCCCCATGGTTCCCCGTAACTTGCTAGCTGCCTTCAAACCCTGAAGTTTTCCAAACTCGTATTCCACCCGCTGTTCACTGACCAGTCCACGGAGTTTCCTTTTCGTTCCTGAATCGTCGCAAGAGTGAGCGATGTACAGACAGACGGTGACAGAGACATGACAGATGACTGACACTTAAGGCACCGACACTTGAGTTATGACACCAGCTGTCTCACACACACACACGGCAGGAGAGATTTCATGACAGCATCCATATAACCCCAACTAACACGTCACAGAGGTTATGATACCATCCTGGGCTGAAAGTCTATAACTTATGGGTTACGATCCATCATCTTGCAAAAAAAAAAAAAAAAAAAAAAAAAAAGCCATCATGCAATTTCATTTTTCGCCATACACATCCCCACCCCCCCACTCCCGTCCCCATCGTCTCTCCATCCCCCCCCCCCCCCCCCATCCTCAACCGGCTCCTGCCCGTGAGCTGTGTGATTGGATCTGACGGTGAAGAATGGAACCACGTACCGCAGTCATTCACTTAAAAGGTGCGTGTGTGTGTGTGTGTGTGTGTGTGTGTGTGTGTGTGTGAAAGAGAGAGAGAGGCAGAGACAGACAGACAGAGACAGTGTGTGTGTGTGTGTGTGTGTGTGTGTGTGTGTGTGTGTGTGTGTGTGTGTGTGAAGAGAGAGAGAGAGAGAGAAAGAAAGACAGACAGAGACAGAGACAGCCACAGAGACAGAGACAGACAGAGAGAGACAGAAAAAGAGAGAGAGAGAGAGAGAGAGAGAGAGAGAGAAAGAAAGAAAGAAGAAGAAAAAGAAACTTTTGCTCCGATTTCTCAGCCAACACTGCCTTAAGGTGTCTACGTCTACTGGAGCTTGGGTCCATGTTTGGGGGACGCATTGTGAGAGGGGAAAAAAAAATAACAACAACAAAACAGTGACACTGTCTCAAAACTCTGAAATGGTTTTGCACGGCATCGTCACTGTCATCTCTCCCGTCTCCGTCAGCCACTGAAAGAGAGTTGCCAAAAAAGGGATGCGTCAGTTTCTGTGGTCTTCCAAATTTTTTTTTTTTTCTTTTTTTTTTTTTGGGGGGGGGGGGGGGGGGTTGTTTTTTGGTTTTGTTTTACGGGGACAGCGATTCCTCTTTCACTCCCTCTACCATTGTTGACTTTATTCTTCGGGATCTGCAGTATCGTGATGACGTCGTGTCGGGATCCGCAGGGTCGCTAATGACGTCACGTCAGGATCTGCATAATCTCGACGAAGTCACGTCGGGATCGGGATCTGCATTATTCGATGACGTCATGCCGGGATCTGCAGTGTCGCGGTGACGTCATGTCGGGAATCTGCAGTATAGCGATGACGCAATGTCGGATTCTGCAGTGTCGTAAAGGCGTCATGTCGGGATCTACAGTATCGCAATGACGTCAAGCTGGGATAATATATATATATATATATATATATATATATATATATATATATATATATATATATCGCAATGACGTCATGTCAGGATCTGCAGTACCCGCGATGACGTCATGTCAGGGTCCGGGTCTGCAGCATCGTGGCGGTGCGCGCCACGTCTTTGGCATCATCAGACTGGGCGTACCAAACGTCCTCTTCCTTGTTTATGTCTGGACCCCCATCCCCCTCCCCCCCCCCTCCCCCCGTCCCTCCAGTGTCGGTATGACGTCACACCTTGGTCTGCAGTATCGCGATGACGCCACGTCAAGCATTTTGATGACATCACCCATTGCAGCTTGAAGTGTGTGGCATCGGCAGATCCACGGACTGCTTTGAAGGGGGAGGGGGGACGGGGTGGGCTGTGGGAGGGGAAGGAACGGTACAGCTGAGGTCCCCATTCCAACAAAAGAGGACACTCATCAGTCTGGTTCCAACCGCACTGAGCAAGGACCGTCGACGTCGCCAAGAAAAGTTTTATGTACAGCGTGTTCAAAGAATAAAGCGCGGGAAAAGAGACACACTCACAGAGACAGAAAGAGATGGAGAGAGCGC